>NC_058113.1:35120628-35155628 GCF_914725855.1 Thunnus albacares
ACGCGTCCGACTGCAGAGTCACTTCCTTTCAGTCGCATCGTAAACTCTGATTATTAATAATAACAGTAACAGCAGCGCTGAGCGTCTCTCTCTCTCTCTCTCTCTCTGTCTCTCTGTCTCTCTCTCTCTCTCTCTGTCTCTCTCTCTCTCTCTCTGTTGTAACTTGGACTCTCATCTGTTTGTCTTTTTTGTGCAGAACAAACAGCAGCAGGCAGGGGGCGGGGCTTACTGTGGCGCTGTTCAAATCTGACGTGTGAAGTTTATTTGTAGGTAACTGAGGTCACCTCTGTTCACAGCAAAGCATTGTGGGATTCCAGGTGACTGATTCCTCCTCTTCCTCCTCTTCCTCCTCTGCACATTTACACAAACACACACAGCTGCTCACAGGAAGTCAGCTTTTAAACACCAGGAAGCAGATGATGATGTCATTTATTCACAACTGTCGACTGCAACCATCGTTCTGATAATCGATTCATCGCTTCGAGTCCAAACTGTCTGACGGCAGCTCGTTAAATGTTTGTTTGGTCTCTGTGACGCTAAACTGACGACACACACAAGAGAACGTAAATAAATAAAAATAAACAAATAAACACCACTAGTGATGAAAAGGACTCGAATTATTCACCAAATGCAGAGTGTGAGTGTAAGTGTGCGTGAGTGTGTGTGTGTGTGTGTGTGTGTGTGTGTGTGTGTGTGTAAGTGTGTGTGTGTGTGTGTAAGTGTGTGTGTGTGTGTGTGAGTGTGTGTGTGTGTGTGAGTGTGTGTGTGTGTGTGAGTGTGTGTGTGTGAGTGTGTGTGAGTGTGTGTGTGTGTGTGTGTGTGAGTGTGTGTGTGTGTGTGAGTGTGTGAGTGTGTGTGTGTGAGTGTGTGTGTGTGTGTGTGTGTGTGTGTGTGAGTGTGTGTGTGTGGTAACTGTGTGTTTGTACAGTCAGCTGCCCTTTAGTCCTCTGAAACAGGTGGTGGGAGGAGGAGGAGGAGGAAGGGGGGGGGGGTTTTAGTCTAAATTTAACCCCTGTTGCCCCCCCCCCCCCCCCCCCATGAATGTTGTTCAGGATGATTTTTTAAAGTCAGTGTTGGAGCCACAACAATGATTTTGATAAGTTTTATTTGGATTAATTCTGGATCAATAATATGAAAAATGAAAGATGCAGCTGATGATTGATGATCAATGAGCTGAGATGATTATTAGATTATTAAACTTAAACTGCACTTTAATATAAACTCTTCTGTTGGTGAGAATTGTTCATGTGTTTGTGTAAAAACAAGGAAAATGAATCAAACAGAATGAATGAGAAATAAAATAAAATGATAAAAGATGAAGAGTCTTTGTGCTAAGCTAGGCTAACAGTTTCCCCCTGCTTCCAGTATTTGTGCTAAGCTAAGCTAACAGTTTCCCCCTGCTTCCAGTATTTGTGCTAAGCTAAGCTAACAGTTTCCCTATTTCTAGCCTTTGTGCTTAGCTAAGCTAACAGTTTCCCCCTGCTTACAGTCTTTGTGCTATGCTAAGCTAACAGTTTCTCTGCTTCCAGTCTTTGTGCTATGCTAAGCTAACAGTTTCCCCCTGCTTCCAGTCTTTGTGCTATGCTAAGCTAACAGTTTCCCCCTGCTTCCAGTCTTTGTGCTATGCTAAGCTAACAGTTTCCCCCTGCTTCCAGTCTTTGTGCTAATCTAGGCTAACAGTTTCCCCTGCTTCCAGTCTTTGTGCTAATCTAAACTAACAGTTTCCCTGCTTCCAGTCTTTGTGCTATGCTAAGCTAACAGTTTCCCCCTGCTTCCAGTCTTTGTGCTAATCTAGGCTAACAGTTTCCCCTGCTTCCAGTCTTTGTGCTAATCTAAACTAACAGTTTCCCTGCTTCCAGTCTTTGTGCTATGCTAAGCTAACAGTTTCCCCCTGCTTCCAGTCTTTGTGCTAAGCTAGGCTAACAGTTTCCTCTGCTTCCAGTATTTGTGCTAAGCTAAGCTAACAGTTTCCCTGCTTCCAGTCTTTGTGCTAAGCTAGGCTAACAGTTTCCCTGCTTCCAGTCTTTGTGCTAAGCTAGGCTAACAGTTTCCCCTGCTTCCAGTCTTTGTGCTATGCTAAGCTAACAGTCAGACAGAATCATAAATATAAACACAAATAAATCTCCATCTTAAATCAGATATTTTGACCACATATCAATAATAATTTATATTGACCAAATATCAATATAAATCATAAGTTATATTTACATAAATAACTGAAGTGTATTGATCACTGCATCATTGATCTGTGCTACAGACCCTCCTAGTAGAGTTTTTTCACTTGTTTTGTTTTAAGAAAATATGAATTTTAAAACTCAACAATAAAGCAAACATGACAAAGTTCAGATGGAGAACAGGAAAAAGAAACAGAACAAAAACTGAGTGAAGTTCGTTTCCTACCTGCATCAGATCAGCATCACCGTCTGTCCAGGACTCTCCAGGACTCTCCAGGACCCTGTCAAGGTCTGTCCAGGACTCTCCAGGACCCTGTCCAGGTCTGTGTAGTGTTTTCCCGGTCTGTTGTGTCCCAGTCTGGGTCCTGGTCTCAGCCTCGCGGTACATTCACAGCTGACTGGGAGCTTCAGTCGTTTCTAAATAAATCAGCAACAAGCAGCAGCTGCTGCACGACAACTGTCACACACACACACACACACACACACAGTAACACACACACACACACACACACACACAGTAACACACGCACACACACACATACACACACACACACACACACACACACACACACACACACACACACAGTAACACGCACACACACAGTAACACACGCACACACACAGTAACACACACACACACACACACACACACACACACACACACACACAGTCTCTTTCTCTCTGTGGGTTATTTTTTATTTCAGTTCAGTAATAAAACATGTCGTCATGTTTGTCTTCATTACTGTTTATTCATCATTTATAAACAGTCAGATGATGTTGTTGTTTATCCTCCACATGACACTAATCAATAGATCATAAAACATTAATCAATCATCTTCAGACTGATACAAACAGCCGATCAAACCATGAAATCTGAAGCCTGAAAAGGTTTGTTTGTGTTTGTGTTTGTTTGTTGATCTGAATGCTTCTGTCTGCTCGTCTCAGATGAAACATCTGCTTCAGTTGTTACAGCTAAAACGCATAAAACACCTAAAACGCATAAAACACTGAAAACACATAAAATGCCAAAATCGCATAAAACACCTTAAATACATAAAACACCTAAAACGCATAAAACACCTTAAATACATAAAACACCTAAAACGCATAAAACACTGAAAACTCATAAAACACCTAAAACGCATAAAACAACTAAAACGGATAAAACACGTAAAACACTGAAAACGCATAAAACACCTAAACGCATAAAACACTGAAAACACAGAAAACACATAAAATGCCAAAATCACATAAAACACCTTAAATACATAAAACACCTACAACGCATAAAACACCTTAAATACATAAAACGCATAAAACACTGAAAACACATAAAACACCTTATATACATAAAACACCTAAAACGCATTAAACACCTAAAACGCATAAAACACCTTAAAACACCTTAAATGCATAAAACACCTAAAACGCATAAAACTGAAAACTCATAAAACACCTAAAACGCATAAAACAACTAAAACGGATAAAACGCGTAAAACACTGAAAACGCATAAAACACCTAAAACGGATAAAACACTGAAAATGCATAAAACACTGAAAACGCATAAAACACTGAAAACGCATAAAACACTGAAAATGCATAAAATGTCTAAAACTCATAAAACACCTAAAATGCATAAAACACCTAAAACGGATAAAACACTGAAAACACTGAAAACGCATAAAACACATAAAACACTGAAAACGCATAAAACACTGAAAATGCATAAAATGCCTAAAACACCTAAAACACATAAAACACCTAAAACGCATAAAACACTGAAAACGCATAAAATGCCTAAAACACATAAAACACCAACAGCGCATAAAACGCCTAAAACGGATAAAACACTGAAAACGCATAAAATGCCTAAAACACATAAAACACCTACAGCGCATAAAACGCCTAAAACGGATAAAACACTGAAAATGCATAAAATGCCTAAAACTCATAAAACACCTACAATGCATAAAACACCTAAAACACGTAAAACACTGAAAACGCATAAAACACTGAAAACGCATAAAACACCTAAAACACTTAAAACGCATAAAACACCTAAAACACTTAAAACGCATAAAACACCTAAAACGGATAAAACACTGAAAATGCATAAAATGCCTAAAACACATAAAACACCTAAAACGCATAAAACACCTAAAACATGTAAAACACTGAAAACACATAAAATGCCTAAAACAAATGAAACACCTACAATGCATAAAACACCTAAAACGCATAAAACACTGAAAACGCATAAAACACCTAAAATGGATAAAACACTGAAAATGCATAAAATGCCTAAAACTCATAAAACACCTAAAATGCATAAAACACCTACAACGGATAAAACACTGAAAACGCATAAAACACTGAAAACGCATAAAACACTGAAAATGCATAAAATGCCTAAAACACATAAAACACCTAAAACACATAAAACACTGAAAACGCATAAAACACTGAAAACGCATAAAATGCCTAAAACACAAAACACCTACAGCGCATAAAACACCTAAAACGGATAAAACACTGAAAATGCATAAAATGCCTAAAGCTCATAAAACACTGAAAATGCATAAAACACCTAAAACACGTAAAACACTGAAAACGCATAAAACACCTAAAACGCATAAAACACCTAAAACACGTAAAACACCTACAACGCATAAAACACCTAAAACGCATAAAACACCTAAAACACGTAAAACACTGAAAACTCATAAAACACCTACAATGCATAAAACACATAAAACGCATAAAACACCTAAAACACGTAAAACACTGAAAACTCATAAAACACCTACAACGCATAAAACACATAAAATGCCTAAAACACGTAAAACACCTAAAATGCATAAAACACCTAAAACACATAAAATGCATAAAATGGATAAAACACTGAAAACACATAAAATGCCTAAAACTCATAAAACACCTAAAACACTGAAAACGCATAAAACACTGAAAACACATAAAATGCCTAAAACACATAAAACACCTACAATGCATAAAACACCTAAAACACATAAAACACCTACAGCGCATAAAACACCTAAAACGGATAAAACACTGAAAATGCATAAAATGCCTAAAACTCATAAAACACCTACAATGCATAAAACGCATAAAACACTTAAAACGCATAAAACACCTAAAACACTTAAAACGCATAAAACACCTAAAACGGATAAAACACTGAAAATGCATAAAATGCCTAAAACACATAAAACGCATAAAACACCTAAAACATGTAAAACACTGAAAACGCATAAAACACTGAAAACGCATAAAACACCTAAAACGCATAAAAAACCTAAAACACCTAAAACACTGAAAACACATAAAATGCCTAAAACAAATGAAACACCTACAATGCATAAAACACCTAAAACGCATAAAACACTGAAAACGCATAAAACACCTAAAATGGATAAAACACTGAAAATGCATAAAATGCCTAAAACTCATAAAACACCTAAAATGCATAAAACACCTAAAACGGATAAAACACTGAAAATGCATAAAACACTGAAAACGCATAAAACACTGAAAACGCATAAAACACTGAAAATGCATAAAATGCCTAAAACACATAAAACACCTAAAACACATAAAACACTGAAAACGCATAAAACACTGAAAACGCATAAAATGCCTAAAACACAAAACACCTACAGCGCATAAAACACCTAAAACGGATAAAACACTGAAAATGCATAAAATGCCTAAAACTCATAAAACACCTACAATGCATAAAACACCTAAAACACGTAAAACACTGAAAACGCATAAAACACCTAAAACGCATAAAACACGTAAAACACCTACAACGCATAAAACACCTAAAACGCATAAAACACCTAAAACACGTAAAACACTGAAAACTCATAAAACACCTACAATGCATAAAACACATAAAACGCATAAAACACCTAAAACACGTAAAACACTGAAAACTCATAAAACACCTACAACGCATAAAACACATAAAATGCCTAAAACACGTAAAACACCTAAAATGCATAAAACACCTAAAACACATAAAATGCATAAAATGGATAAAACACTGAAAACACATAAAATGCCTAAAACTCATAAAACACCTAAAACACGTAAAACACTGAAAACGCATAAAACACTGAAAACACATAAAATGCCTAAAACTCATAAAACACCTACAATGCATAAAACACCTAAAATGCATAAAACACCTAAAACACATAAAACACCTACAGCGCATAAAACACCTAAAACGGATAAAACACTGAAAATGCATAAAATGCCTAAAACTCATAAAACACCTACAATGCATAAAACACCTAAAACACGTAAAACACTGAAAACGCATAAAACACTGAAAACGCATAAAACACCTAAAACACTTAAAACGCATAAAAAACCTAAAACACCTAAAACACTGAAAACACATAAAATGCCTAAAACAAATGAAACACCTACAATGCATAAAACACCTAAAACGCATAAAACACTGAAAACGCATAAAACACCTAAAATGGATAAAACACTGAAAATGCATAAAATGCCTAAAACTCATAAAACACCTAAAATGCATAAAACACCTAAAACGGATAAAACACTGAAAATGCATAAAACACTGAAAACGCATAAAACACTGAAAACGCATAAAACACTGAAAATGCATAAAATGCCTAAAACACATAAAACACCTAAAACACATAAAACACTGAAAACGCATAAAACACTGAAAACGCATAAAATGCCTAAAACACAAAACACCTACAGCGCATAAAACACCTAAAACGGATAAAACACTGAAAATGCATAAAACGCCTAAAACTCATAAAACACCTACAATGCATAAAACACCTAAAACACGTAAAACACTGAAAACGCATAAAACACCTAAAACGCATAAAACACCTAAAACACGTAAAACACCTACAACGCATAAAACACCTAAAACGCATAAAACACCTAAAACACGTAAAACACTGAAAACTCATAAAACACCTACAATGCATAAAACACATAAAACGCATAAAACACCTAAAACACGTAAAACACTGAAAACTCATAAAACACCTACAACGCATAAAACACATAAAATGCCTAAAACACGTAAAACACCTAAAATGCATAAAACACCTAAAACACGTAAAACACTGAAAACACATAAAATGCCTAAAACTCATAAAACACCTAAAACACGTAAAACACTGAAAACGCATAAAACACTGAAAACACATAAAATGCCTAAAACTCATAAAACACCTACAATGCATAAAACACCTAAAATGCATAAAACACCTAAAACACATAAAACACCTACAGCGCATAAAACACCTAAAACGGATAAAACACTGAAAATGCATAAAATGCCTAAAACTCATAAAACACCTACAATGCATAAAACACCTAAAACACGTAAAACACTGAAAACGCATAAAACACTGAAAACGCATAAAACACCTAAAACACTTAAAACGCATAAAACACCTAAAACGGATAAAACACTGAAAATGCATAAAATGCCTACAACACATAAAACACCTACAATGCATAAAACACCTAAAACACGTAAAACACTGAAAACGCATAAAACACTGAAAACGCATAAAACACCTAAAACACTTAAAACGCATAAAACACCTAAAACACTTAAAACGCATAAAACACCTAAAACGGATAAAACACTGAAAATGCATAAAATGCCTAAAACACATAAAACACCTAAAACGCATAAAACACCTAAAACACGTAAAACACTGAAAACGCATAAAACACTGAAAACGCATAAAACACCTAAAACGCATAAAACACCTAAAACACGTAAAACACTGAAAACACATAAAACGCCTAAAACAAATGAAACACCTACAATGCATAAAACACCTAAAACGCATAAAACACTGAAAACGCATAAAACACATAAAACACCTAAAACGCATAAAACACCTAAAACGCATAAAACACTGAAAACACATAAAACACATAAAACACCTAAAACGCATAAAACACCTAAAACACGTAAAACACTGAAAACGCATAAAACACTGAAAACGCATAAAATGCCTAAAACTCATAAAACACCTACAACGCATAAAACACCTAAAACACATAAAACACGTAAAACACGTAAAACACTGAAAACTCATAAAACACCTACAACGCATAAAACACATAAAATGCCTAAAACACGTAAAACACCTAAAATGCATAAAACACCTAAAACACATAAAATGCATAAAACGGATAAAACACTGAAAACGCATAAAACACTGAAAACACATAAAATGCATAAAACTCATAAAACACTGAAAACGCATAAAACACTGAAAACACATAAAATGCCTAAAACTCATAAAACACCTACAACGCATAAAACACCTAAAACATGTAAAACACTGAAAACGGATAAAACACTGAAAACACATAAAATGCATAAAACGGATAAAACACTGAAAACACATAAAATGCATAAAACGGATAAAACACTGAAAACGGATAAAACACTGAAAACACATAAAATGCATAAAACACCTGCACATCATCAAATTACATCTTAGTCTCAGTTTTCCTTTTTTTCCATAAAACATCTCCCGCTGCACGTATAGTTGTACTTTTACTACTAATACTACTAATACTACTAGTAGTATTAGTAGTATTAGTAGTATTAGTTGTACTAATGTCAACATGATGACACTTGTACAGAGTTTAAATGAAATATGAACAAAGACTCTGCAGGTCTGAAGGGGGTCTGAAGGAGTCTGGAGGGGGTCTGATGGCGTCTGATGGGGGTCTGATGGGGGTCTGATGGGGGTCTGAAGGAGTCTGAAGGGGGTCTGATGGGGGTCTGAAGGGGGTCTGATGGGGGTCTGAGGGGGATCTGATGGGGGTCTGATCGGGGTCTGATGGGGGTGTGATGGGGGTCTGAAGGGGGTCTGATGGGGGTCTGACGGGGGTCTGACGGGGGTCTGAAGGGGGTCTGACGGGGGTCTGAAGGGGGTCTGAAGGGGGTCTGATGGGGGTCTGTAGGGGGTCTGAAGGGGGTCTGATGGGGGTCTGACGGGGGTCTGAAGGGGGTCTGATGAGGGTCTGAAGGGGGTCTGATCAGGGTCTGAAGGGGGTCTGATGGGGGTCTGATGGGGGTCTGATGGGGATCTGAAGGGGGTCTGATGGGGGTCTGACGGGGGTCTGATGAGGGTCTGAAGGGGGTCTGATCGGGGTCTGAAGGGGGTCTGATGGGGGTCTGATGGGGGTCTAAAGGGGGTCTGATCGGGGTCTGATCGGGGTCTGAAGGGGGTCTGATGGGGGTCTGATCGGGGTCTGATCGGGGTCTAAAGGGGGTCTGATCGGGGTCTGAAGGGGGTCTGATAGGGGTCTGAAGGGGGTCTGACGGGGGTCTGATGGGGGTCTGTAGGGGGTCTGAAGGGGGTCTGAAGGGGGTCTGATGGGGGTCTGTAGGGGGTCTGAAGGGGGTCTGAAGGGGGTCTGACAGGGGTCTGACGGGGGTCTGAAGGGGGTCTGATGGTTCGGTGCTGCTGCAGGTTTATGAATTACTGTCATGTGACTCACAGCTTCAGTTCATCTCTAGTTTGAAAATCTATAATAATCAATCAACAGAAAATCAATCAGCAGCTTCTTTGATAATCTAATTAATTGTTTTTGAGTCAAAACAAGACGTGAACATTTTTCACTATTTTCTGATATTTTACAGACTGGATCCACAGTGAGAACAGCAGCGGCTGCAGGACCACAGACTGACAGCAGGGGGCAGCACACAAACACTGAGACGACCTCCAGCAGCTGAAACGGCAAAATGCATCTAATTCACACAACTGTTGTTTTCAGGTTTTCTACAATAAAACATAAATAAACGTAAAACAGGGAGAAAACACGTCATGAGATGTGAAATGTGAACTTTTTCTTTTGTTAAAACAATAAAAATGAAACTCAGTTGTGTTCATGCTGCATGTGATCAGCTGTTTGTTCCAGTCTGTCAGTCGCAGTAAAGCTGCAACTCACTTATTTTACAGTCAGTATTTTCTCTGTTCACTGAAACACTTTGATCACAACCTCCTGAACCCAGACCAACAGTCCAAAACCAAAAAATAATGAATTTACAATCATATATGATAAAAACAAGCAGCAAATCATCACACCTGCAATGTTTAATGATTCAAACTGAATGAAACATTTGTCTGATTATAATATTTGCTGACAGATTTCCTTTTGATCGTTGCATCAGTTTTTGAATCAAACTCCGACAACGTTGTTTGTTGAAACTTTCACACCATTAAAGCCCTTTTTGAAGTGAACTGAAGTGACTCTTCGTTGCTCTCTGGTGAGTTTTAAATAAAGTTGTGTGTGTTTGAATGTCCGGCAGGGTTTAGGAGGTTAAGTTGTTGGCCCTTTAAGCGTGAAGCGGGGCCCCTCCACGCCTCGCTGAGCAGCTCTCAGGGCCTTTGTTAGTGATTAGAAAGGGATGGGGGGGACGGGGGGGGGGGGGGGGACGGGGACGGGGACGGGGGACTAAAACCAGGACTGACGGGCTGAGACCCTCCACAGACCAGAAACCACAGGACGACACAGCCGGACGGTGAGTTTCTCTGCTGCGTCTAACAGACACAAACTGTTACTGTTTGTTATTTCATTTTTATTTCATAATCTTCATGTTTGTGTTTAACGTCTCAGGAACGTTTAGGAAACGTTCTGCGGATCCAACAGACGTCAATCTGTGTAAAAACTGATCAGTTTTGATCCTCGTTTTCTTCACTTTTAGCTGTTGAAGGACGTGATGATGATGATGATGATGATGATGAAGGAGATTCATTCACTTTCAGACAAAGTCTACTTACTAATCTCTTCCCAGAGCTTTTGACCATATCTTGGTCTTCTCTGAGGGTCTTGGGTTACAGTTTAATTCTGTCAGAGATATTGCTGTTTTGGTTATTGAGACCTTCATCATCCTCAGAGGAAGAATCCTGCTTTACAACTATCAGCTGGATTTACTGACGATGTTCCATTAAACTGCTGCTCAGCTGATTTTCAGTATAAATGTGTATAAATATATTTATATACATGTGTATAATTTATAAATATATAAATCTGCTGATTATTTTGAATCATTTAGTTTATAAAACATCAGAAAATGTTTGTTGTTCTTTTGTCCAAAACCAAAAGAAATGAATTTATTATGTCAGACCAAAAAAACAACAACAACAAAAATTACTTAAACAATTAATCAATTATCAGAATAGTTGTCAATTATTTATCTCCATGTCAGGATATAAAACATGTGCAGCTTTTTATAAGTGTTATAATCAATAACAAGCATTTTTAGGGTTTAACAGCAATGTGGTTAAAACATTTGTGTCCGTTTGGCTCATATTAACGTTATGATAACGTTATGATAACGTTATGATAACGTTAATACAATAACGTTTTCATCAGACTGAAGATTCATCTGTGTTTGTATTTACTGTTGTTTTTATTTTTTTATTGTGATGTTGTTGTTTCTCCTGATGAAAACAACAACAGACTCTGATGATTTGGTATCAATAACAGCAAACTGAACCAGTCTGATGTTCAACACGTTGCATCTTTATAAAAGATCAATATTAACTGATCTGAACGACGAGATTCAATCAATCTTGAAAAATAAAACTGATTCACTGTTTATAAAAATAACTGCAGATTTCAGTTTTTGTGGTTGTAAATTATATTTTCACAGTTTACCAATTTATTTATTTTTATAAATGAAAGAGAACTTAATATGTTTGGATTTACTGTGATTGATCAGATGATCAGCTGTGATGAAGGAGGGAAACGTGTTGTGATTGGATGGATTTCCACCTGTCAGTCAAGAATGAAAGCCTCTTAAAGGTTCAGAAAACGTTTAGAAGACGTTTTAAAGATGTTTTAAAGATGTTTTAAAGATGTTTTAAAGATGTTTAGCAGAACAGGCAGAAAAAAACAAACTACTGTTCTCAGCAGACTCATTTTAACCATCATGTTTCTCACCTGTGTATGTGTACCATGAGTGTGTGTGTGTGTACCATGAGTGTGTGTGTCCGTGTGTGTGTGTGTGTACCATGAGTGTGTGTGTGTACCATGAGTGTGTGTGTGTGTACCATGAGTGTGTGTGTCCGTGTGTGCGTGTGTGTACCTGTGTATGTGTGTACCATGAGTGTGTGTGTGTGTGTGTGTGTGTGTGTGTGTGTGTGTACCATGAGTGTGTGTGTGTGTGTGTGTGTGTGTGTGTGTGTACCATGAGTGTGTGTGTGTGTGTGTCTGTGTATGTGTGTACCATGAGTGTGTGTGTGTGTATGTGTATGTTTATCTGTGTACGTGTGTGTGTACCTGAGTGTGTGTTTACCTGTGTGTGTATGTGTGTACCTGTGTATGTGTGTACCTGTGTATATGTGTGTATGTACCTGTGTGTGTGTACCTGTGTGTGTGTACCTGTGTACGTGTGTGTGTACCTGAGTGTGTGTACCTGTGTGTGTGTACCTGTGTGTGTGTACCTGTGTACGTGTGTGTGTGTACCTGAGTGTGTGTGTACCTGTGTATATGAGTGTGTTCACCTGTGTGTGTGTGTACCTGAGTGTGTGTATGTGTGTGTACCTGTGTGTGTGTATATCTGTGTGTGTGTGTGTACCTGTGTGTGTGTGTACCTGTGCATGTGTGTATGTACCTGTGTGTGTATGTACCTGTGTGTGTGTGTGTGTGTGTGTGTGTGTTTACCTGTGTGAGTGTACCTGTGTGTGTGTGTGTGTGTGTGTACCTGTGTGTGTGTGTGTGTGTGTACCTGTGTGAGTGTACCTGTGTGTGTGTGTGTACCTGTGTGTGTGTGTGTGTTTACCTGTGTGAGTGTACCTGTGTGTGTGTGTGTGTGTGTGTGTGCCTGTGTGTGTGTTTACCTGTGTGAGTGTACCTGTGTGTGTGTATATCTGTGTGTGTGTGTGTACCTGTGTGTGTGTGTGTGTGTGTGTGTGTGTACCTGTGTGTGTGTGTGTGTGTGTGTGTACCTGTGTGTGTGTGTGTGTGTGTGTGTACCTGTGTGTGTGTGTGTGTGTGTACCTGTGTGTGTGTGTGTGTGTGTACCTGTGTGAGTGTACCTGTGTGTGTGTGTGTGTGTGTACCTGTGTGAGTGTACCTGTGTGTGTGTGTGTGTGTGTGTGTGTACCTGTGTGAGTGTACCTGTGTGTGTGTGTGTGTGTATCTGTGTGAGTGTACCTGTGTGTGTGTGTGTGTGTGTGTACCTGTGTGTGTGTGTGTGTGTATCTGTGTGTGTGTGTGTGTGTGTACCTGTGTGTGTGTGTGTGTGTGTGTGTACCTGTGTGAGTGTACCTGTGTGTGTGTGTGTGTGTGTGTGTACCTGTGTGTGTGTACCTGTGTGTGTGTGTGTGTGTGTGTGTACCTGTGTGTGTGTGTGTGTGTGTGTACCTGTGTGAGTGTACCTGTGTGTGTGTGTGTGTGTGTGTGTGTGTGTGTACCTGTGTGAGTGTACCTGTGTGTGTGTGTGTGTGTGTGTGTATCTGTGGTCCAGGTATTCCTCACATTGTGGGGACTTGCCTCCTGTATGGGGACAAAAAGCAAAAGTCCTCTTGACGTTTAGAGTTATATTAAGGTTCGGATAAGTCTCCAGGAAATTAATGTAAGTCAGTGTAACATCCTCTGAAGTGATGGAAACATGACTCTCATGAGTGTGTGTGTGTGTGTTTTAGGGCAGCTGGTGTGTTTCCTCCCGGGGTCGGGCAGGTCCGGGATGTGGTGCACTGTTGTCATGTCCTCCCTCCAATATTGCACTCGTCCCGGCCTCCCCGGCCCAGGGGTCACGGCCCCCCCACCAACCCCCCCAGTCTGAGTCCTGGTCCAGTCAGAGTCCTGGTTCAGCAGAGTCCTGGTCCAGAAGAGTCCTGGTCCAGCAGAGTCCTGGTCAAATAGGGTCCTGGTCTAGCAGAGTCCTGGTCCAGCAGCGTCACACTGCAGGAAGCTCCTCTTACTCACTGAGCGGATCATAACTTCATCACTGGAAGGTAAACGACTCAGAAACTAAGGGTGAATAAATGACGTTGGCTTTCTTTAAAGTCCTGCTGGGTATTTATAGGATTTATGGTTTTCCAGGGTAAATATGTACTACTGTACTTATACTACTGTAGTATTTATTTATAATAACATATTTAATTGTTTATGAAACTAAAATGATTCAGCAGATATGAGTGTGACATCATTGAAAACAAAAACAGCAGTTTAGGAAAAGTCATGGACGGGGAGTTTATTTCAATAAAGTTATGTACATTTGAAACATACAGAAGCATGTTTGTTCTCTGTGTAACAGCAGCTCATCAGCTCTTCAACATCAGAGTCTGAAATGTTCCGATCGAAACATGAAAAATAATCACGTTTTACAGACACAATGACGGACAACATGATGATGGTTTAGAGAAGTTTGTTTTCTGTCGTTTGAAACATGAAGGACACGAACAGCATGAACTCTACTGGAGTCTACTGGGACTGAACTCAGATCAGATGTTTGTCTGGAGAAACACGACGCCACTGACATCAACCACACACCATCAACACCATCAACACCAGAAACACCATCAACACCATCAACACCATCAACACCAGAAACACCATCAACACCATCAACACCATCAACACCAGAAACACCATCAACACCATCAACACCATCAACACCAGAAACACCAGAAACACCATCAACACCATCAACACCATCAACACCATCAACACCAGAAACACCATCAACACCATTAACACCATCAACACCATCAACACCATTAACACCATCAACAGCAGAAACACCATTAACACCATTAACGCCATTAACACTATCAACACCAGAAACACCATTAAAACCATCAACACCAGAAACACCATCAACACCATCAACACCAGAAACACCATCAACAGCAGAAACACCATTAACACCATTAACGCCATTAACACTATCAACACCAGAAACACCATTAAAACCATCAACACCATCAACACTAGAAACACCATCAACACCAGAAACACCATTAACACCATTAACACCATCAACACCAGACACACCAGAAACACCATCAACACCATCAACACCATTAACACCAGAAACACAATCAACACCATTAACACCATTAACACCATCAACACCAGACACACCAGAAACACAATCAACACCATTAATACCATTAACACCATTAACACCATTAACACCAGATGATCGGTTTATGACAGATTTACAAGCTAATATATATGAACTCTGGAACGTCTGCAGAGACGATAACACCGACTCTTTCCTTCTCTGGAGCTCAGATGACGTTTCCATGATCGTTGGCATCAATGGCGTCATGGAAACAATCGATGTGTTTATGTTGATGCCAGTATGTTTTTATGTTTCTGCGACAGATTTGAGAATAGAGGAAACCTTCCCGCCTGCTGTTGTAACACATGAAGTGGAAGGTTTTCATTAAAACAGTTGCTCCTGTGTGTGTGTGAGTGTTTTTCTCTCTCAGGCTCCGCCCCTCAGTGGGCGTGGCCTACGCAGGTGTGTCCACCAGAGGACTGAACCTGCTCCTTATTCCTAGTAAAAACAAGTAAAGTTTCAAGTAAAATCGACCTGCGTCCACAGCAGCAGGTTCAGCTCGTTTCTGCAAATACCTCCGTCCACATTAAAACGCCAAAACAGGTCATTCTGCTCCTACTGGGCATGTGCAGAGGACAGACGAGCTGCCACAGAAAACCAGTGAAGAAGAATCGTTATAAAGCTTCCTGATGTTTAGTCTAAGCAGAGAAAGATGGTCGATAACGTTTAACTCTAAACAAGCTGTCAAAGTAGAAATAAAGAGAACAAAACTCGCATGAAGTCGTCCGCCATTGTTTCTTCTTCTTCCTCTTCCATTGAAACGCTGCGCTGCTGCCACCATCTGTTCTGTCAGCGATATGACAGCGTTTCTACAAAGCTCTGTTTTCACGTTTACACACTCTGGAGGACGTTTAGAAAAACTCTGTTTTCAAACAGTTTTAGTCTGGACGGAGGAACAAAATGGAGAAAAGATGCGTTCATGAGTCTAACCGCTTAGTGTGGACGCGATCTGAGACACTTTAAACGCCTCACAGACCAACACTGATGGTGCCTTCAGGTGCTTCTCGTCAGTGTTTCCCCAGACTGCTGCTCTGACACCTGTACTCACCTGTCATACAGACAAACACACACACACACACACACACACACACACTCATTCAAACTGCACATGTACAACACACACTCACACTACAGTTAAAGTGGACTCAGAGAAGCTTGAGCTGTGTGTGTGTGTTTGTGTGTGTGTGTGTTTACAGTGTGTGTGTGTGTGTGTGTGTGTGTGTGTTTACAGTGTGTGTGTGTGTGTGTGTGTGTGTGTGTGTGTGAACAGTCCGTCTGCAGCTCTCAGACCTGAATATGCATCAGAACTTGTTTACGATGAGACTGGAAGTCTTCGGGCACCGTGTCTGAAACACAACAGATCAGCTGACATTAATGAAGTTAATAATCTTAAATATGTTTCATGCAGCAGCAGCAGTTTATACTTCCTGTCGTCAAAATAACAACGTAACATCTTTGTTGGGAGAAGCAGCATCGGTGTCACTTCCAGGATGTTCAGGAAACATTTATTCAGTTTGACTTAAATTTTCAGTAGAACATGTCCGCTGGGGTCAAAGGTCATACCGTTACATCTGTAGCGCAGGTTCGACCAGATGATGTTTTCCTGTGAGAAGCAGAAGACGCCGAGCCTGCCGCCTCTCATCGTGGTGTCAGTCACAACGCCGGAGTCCGCCACCATGTCCATCCCCTCAAACAGCCTCACCCTGAAATCACCGGAACAAAGGGACACGCAGGGTCACAAACCAAACGCTCACGCGCCAGTGTAGAGATCTGTGCACTCAAATATCTTTATGACTTTATGTGGGAGTTATGAGTTATTATTGTGCACAACTCCAACATGAAATTATTCGTCCAGCGACATAACTGTATAATATTAGAGCAGGTATAATAACAGGGAAATAGTCCTCCTTGTTGGACACACAAGAGAGGTCAATTAGAATTATGATTGTTGTTAATCTTAATTATGATATTGTGAGCATATAGGTCTTTTAAGGTTAAGTGACTGAGATGCAAGCACAAGAAAACACAAACAAGTCCACTTTATATACACATTTATTTCTAATACTACAGCTACAAGTACTAAACACTACAACATTTTAGTGGCTAGTGAATGATTGAATGCATGATGCAGAGTTATCTATTGTGTAGCTGGTATGAGAGACCTGATAAACAGATGAGATGACTGTTACCTGAGAAGCAGCGAGTCAAATCAACGATACAACAGCTTTGTTCTGAATTGCCAATTGAAGTTACAAATCATGATGCACCAGGGTTTAAGCACGTTGGTGAAGGTTTTGTACAAATGCTTGCTCCCTGGGGCGGCTTCTTGTGGAGAATAGAGTCTGATGTGCTGGGGTGAGGAGCTGGAGTCTGGATCTGGTAATGATGAGTGAGTCAGCCGGTCTGGAGTTGAAAGGTTTCCGTTGGAAGAGAGCTCCTGGTTCATGCTCTTCTAGGCTTGACCCTCAACTCGTGACTCTACATTCTGAGGTTTCACCTCCTGTTGCTCTGAGTCACATCTTCAGACTAGCAAACTGCAAGCTTTCCGTCGGCACAGCAGAAAGCAAGAAGGAACAGCAACCAGCACACCAAACACAAAACACAGCAGTGCAGAGACTCAGATAAGACACTGTTTTAAAGTTTCAGGCTGCCCGTCCAGAAGGGGACAATTCCTGAATACGGTTATTCTTTTAATCAAAGTATTTACAATTTAACAATTTCATGATTCCTAATTTTGCACTGTTGATAGTAGCTTTTGTGGTCTGAAAGTGAAACAAGCAGAATGATACTAAACATGATAGTGTTATCAAGGATGATGGGATTATGTTAGTGGTACATTTCTTGGCTTAAAGGCAGTGGAATAAAAGTCTAACATATCAACATACAACAATAATTGTCGTTGGACAAAATCTAAAACTAATCTTGTAAGTCCATGGGTTTCCTCTGTTCTCTTTGGTCTGACTGCAGACAGCAGGGGTCCATGCCATTAGAGGGTGTGTATATGTGAGTGAATGGAGCATGGCATATTGTGCAGCATGTCTTGTGTCTTATGCTGGTTTATCCAGTGATCAGTTCTTGGGTTGGTCACTCATGTCCTGAAAATCAAAATCCACAGTGGGATTAAAGTTAGTGGCAGCTCGTCTCTGATTGGCTCTTAGAGGTCAGTTATGATAGCCAATGGTGGGGGTTGTTTATCCAAATGGTACCATCAGTTCATACTGGGGTGTGCATTGGTCTTCCCATCTTGCTGCTCTTGTAGCTTGAAGGATCAAAGGTGGTTTGGGTCAGTGGTCTGGTTTGGTGACTATGCAGGAGATGAGGGTTCCTCATCTGATCCTTTCTGTTTGCAAGAGGTTGTTTAGATGGTCAGTGAGGAGTTTGGGTCTCTCACTTATATGTTATTGCCCAGCATTCCTGGGGTGTTGAAGAAAGAGCTGGTTGGTTGTTTAAGGCTTGTGCTGTCTGCCTTCGAAACATGCAGGCACTTTATGCCACGCCGGGTAAGAAACCAAACGCTCACCGGGACACGCCGGGTAAGAAACCAAACGCTCACCGGGACACGCCGGGTAAGAAACCAAACGCTCACCGGGACACGCCGGGTAAGAAACCAAACGCTCACCGGGACACGCCGGGTAAGAAACCAAACGCTTTGGTTTGGTTTTAGTCATCTAATAATTAGCTGCTGAAATGATTTGAAGCTTTTCTGAATATAAACTGAATCTCTGAGTTTGTGACTGTTGATCAAAGTCAGATGACGTCACCGTGATGACGTTACCGTGATGACGTCACCGTGATGACGAGACATTACAACTGAACTTTTTTACTATTTTCTGACATTTATAGACAGAATGATTAATCAATAACTGTCAGATTCATTGATGATGAAAGTGATGCTGATTCGTTCTCTGCAGTTGTTTCTCTGGATTTTTTATTCATCAGTGCAGATGACTCGTTTTATTTTATTGTAGATGTTTGCACACGTCAGCAGGATGGACCTGGAGATGTGTGGTAAATATAAATGTATATTTATATAAATATATACAACACCAGAATATAAGTACATTAATAAAACACTTTATATTCATATGAGCAGACACACTAAACATATAAGAACATCAGCAGCAGCTGAAAGAAGAACTGAACTGTTTAAAATGATAATAGAGTACAGACCTGAGCTCTGTCCTCTGTTCAGCTCTCTGAAAAGACTTTCTACACACCTCCTCCTCCTCCTCCTCCTCCTCCTTTCTCTTCTCTTCTTTTCTTTTTCTCCTCCTGACCGACTGAAGAATGTGAGCTCAGACTTTTTGAAATCTGCTGCAGTTTCCAAAAACAAGCAGCTCAAAGATTTCTGACTGTAAAGATTTAAATCAGTTTGGGATCACCGATTGTTTAACTTCAGTGTTTGATTACTGAACAATTCAAATACTGAAAATAAAATCTCCATGACGACAGTGAAGTGTACACAGATCACATCTGGCCTGATGTTGATCAGTGTGTTTAAACATGTTCTCTCCTCAAACTGCAGCTTCCACATCACAAACTTTACTGCTTTTTACAATAAAACATGATCCAGTGATGAAGTTCAGCCTGCGCGTCTCTCTGTCTCTCTGATCTGCATATCAACGGTTGCCGAGGCAGATTCTGGCCAGGGCTCTGGTCGTCATAGAGACCAGTACAATAGAGTACCGGGGGGCCCGGAGCCACAAAGAGGTTTCAGAGGGGAAAGAATGCAGTAAAAAGACAGAAAGAGAGACGGAAACACAGCTGCACACTGACACAGTACTGCACAGTACTGCACAGTACTGACACAGTACTGACACAGTAGTGCAAAGTACTGCACAGTACTGACACAGTACTGACACAGTACTGCACAGTACTGCACAGTAGTGCACAGTACTGACCAGTGGAGGCTGGTCCATAGAGGCAGAGGAGGTTGCTCCTCCTCTATTTTTTGAGAGGCAAGAGGGAGATCAAAATATAAAAAAGAATATTTGGTTGAAATAAACCATTACAATTCTCAGTATTATTTATAAAGTATTTTTTTCTCTCCTCTTTGGAAAAAATCCATTACTGATATTCTGTTTAAAATGCTTCAACAGCGACACCTGCAGGGTAGGAGGAGAAAGGGCAGTGTGTGAAGTGGGGGGGGGGGGCAGAGGAGGCCTGCTGACCTCTGCAGGGTGGGATCTCTTACATTGGACTCATTGTATTTCATTTTTTTTCATGCTAATCTGTGATTGGCCATGACACGTAAAATGATGCTCCAACCAGAATGCAATATTGACATTGAGTCGGTCCAATGGTAGTTTCCAGATGTCATCTTCAATTCTCTCCACTGTAAGGCAGAGTAGCAGCAGTAGATAGCTCCTTGCCTTAGCCAATACAATAGCTGGCTTGTTGTAGCAGCCTGGAGGACTCTTTATACATCCATGGAAGGACTGTTAAGGATTGTTGTTAAGCTAATGGGAGAAATTATCTGGACTGTGCAGCGCAGCAGTAGCAGGACGCTGCCGGGGAGGCTGGAGAGAGAAGCAACCGGAGAAACAACCAGGAGAGTTAGCTTGTTTGTCATTGTCGCTAATGATATCAGACTGGTTAAGCAGCAGCCATAAAGTTCTGTTAACTAACAAACAAGATGATCAACAGCTACAAATGGATGTTATGACATGAATACTTAATCGCCATGATAGAAAGAAGAAGACGTCAGATAACGTGAGGCAGATACAGCTTCTCTCTCTCTGTCTCTTTGGTTGCTAATTTAATCTCTGATGGTTAAATGTCTCTGTGTGGCTTTTTTGTGTTTTTTATCTCCTTAACAAGAATACAGCAGAGATCATACAATGTGTTGTGGGTAACGTTAGTTTGCTTGTTGAAGTTACAGTGAGCTGTCTTTTTAATTGAGTGGTTGTTCAGTCACCTGTTGATGTTGTATGATCAGTGTGCAGGAGGTCTGGCTGCTTGCTTCTGACAGTTTCTTTAGTTTGTTTTTAAGCTGAGCCCTATATTGAGTAATAAGCTTAAAGTAACTGGAATAACAAGTGTTAATTAAAGCTGCAAGCAGCGTTGAACGGGCCTTCGCGCCCTTGGGCACATGGGGCCGCGGCGCAGTCACCTAAGCCTCTGGGAACCAAGAAAACGTTTGGAGATGATCAGTGTGAGAGTCTTTTGACACACAATACTAACCAGTTTCTCTCTGTGAGCCCACCCCTCTGTTTATCACAGATAATTATGAATTATGAAATCAAAATATTGTTAACCTTATTCAATAATTCGGGCACCAACTGTAGGATCTGTGAGGAACACAGTTGATTATTTGCAATAATTATCAATTATCAAAGATAATTAACTAATTAAAGCTGCAAGCAGCGTTGGTCGGGACCTCGCACTCTGGCCCGTCGGGATCAGATCACGCTTTTTAAAAATGAGGGATATTTCTTACAAGTGTGGTGTGCTTTTATTTTGAAAGTTTGATTGACATGTGTACTGTCAGGTGTGTAGAGACAATAAGTAACTGCAGCTGGACACAGAAAAATACTCATATATTTGAATGGAGAGTGTGAGCGAACCCACACCTTTTTGAACATTTACTGCTTCCACATAGTTTTAGATACAAACTTCATTTGAACTTTCGTCGCGAATCCATTGATACAGGTTTGAAAGTGGTCGGACTTATAGTTTAGACGCTAGAAGCCTCTGTTTGACACAAAGTCCATGCCCATAGATTGCCTCCCCTAGTGGTTTACAATGTAAGGTGTAATGTCGCACTCCAACTTTCAGGGCTTACTAAATCTAAACCGTTCGAGTTATTACAAAGTTTTTAATAACTTTTGCTCAACACAGTGTGATAAGTTATGTATTCAAGTTTGAAGCCGATACCATTGACGCCCTCGGAGGAGATAGCGTTTGTTCGGGGGCCAAAATTGGGGCAAAGTTTTGAAAATATTTTGAAAAGCTGATTGCAGACTTCCTGTTGGATTTAGGTCAGGGGTGTCAGTGTATGATTTGTAGGTCTTGATGAGACGAATAATTGAGTTTTGGTTTGATCTCTCTACGACATTCCTACGGGCCGTAGCGGCCGTTTTAGATACATAGGTGGCGCTCTCGAGCACATTTTGGCACTTCGGGGGTTAATATTTACATTTTATCAAATTTTTCACCAGACCTGATGTGCGTGCCAAATTTGGTGAGTTTTTGAGCATGTTTAGGGGGTCAAATTTAGAGTTAAAGTGGCGTATTAATAAAGAATTAAAGCTGCAAGCAGCGATGATCGGGCCCTCGCACCCCAGCGCATGTCGAAGTGACGCTCAGTCGAAGGGCTTTTGTCAGTGACTTGTTGTGAAAAGTTTGAGGCAGATCCAACCGTGTACACTCAAGTTATATCAATTTCCTCTGTCATGGCGAAACATCAAAACTCAACGCCACGCCACGGCCAAACCATCATGATCATACACTAGTCTAGATGACACACACTGATTTTTAAGTCCTTACCATGGATTCTGTAGGAGGAGTTCTTTAAAATACAAGGTATGCGAAATGGCCAAGAAAAGGCGAAAATGTACCATTTTTTTCAAGATGGCCGACTTCCTGTTCCACTTACAATAAGGCTTCAAGAGGCTTTTTTGTGCGTCTTGACATTATACATGTGCCCTGTGAATTTCATCTTTCTACGTTAATCTGGAAGGCGGGGCTGCAATTTTGAAATTTTAAAGGGGGCGCTGTTGAGCCATTTTGCCACGCCCATTCAAAGCGACCACATAGGATTTTAGCTGACATCACTCTAGACATGTGTGTCAAGTTTCATGACTGTAGAGCAATCCCTTCTCCCTGAAAAACAGTATCATATTTCATGGCGAAGGATGTGTCGCCATGGTAACAGCATTCAGTTTTGGGTCATGAGCTGCCAAATGTAGCATCACCAAGGTCTTGTTTATTAGCTGACTTAATTTCAGGTGCATCAGCCAAATTTCCTAGGAGTAATTAGACAAAGTACGACGCATGATACTTCCTGTTGCCAGTAGGTGGCGCTATGACTTTCGCTAAATATGAAACTGAACATGTGTTCAGATTGGGACTCTTAACAAGCATATGAAATGTGGAAAAGATCAGACCACGTGGAGTCAAGTTATAAGGCATTGAAATTTCATGGCGTCACAGCGAAATTCGCCGCGTCGCCATGGCAACACCTTTCAACGAAGGGTCACCAACTTCATAATATAAGATCTCCAAGGTCTTGAGGCTATTCTCAGTAAATTTCAGCTGGATTCCATCACCGTGCTGCCCACAGGGCGTCAGAGCGTAAAACATGTAACTTCCTGTTGCCAGGAGGTGGCGCTATGACTCATATCCTGTATTGTCACATGGACCCGTTCAGGGCGGGACTCTTATGAAGCACAAAAGGTTTGGCTCTCTTAGGATCATGTATGCCGGAGTTATAGCCGTTTCATTTTTCATGGCGAAGGATCGAAATTTGCCGCCCAGCCACGCCCCCTAGGAAAGACTAATGAGAATTGTTTTAATAACTTTTAATCTCCTATGCCTGTAGATGATACGGACCGAATTTGAAAGTCCTGGGGTCAAATCTCTAGGAGGAGTTCGTTAAAGTATGCGGGCTGGAAATGACAAAATCGGTGCAAAATTTCAACTTTGATACAAAATGGCCGACTTCCTGTTGGAGTTAGGCTATGTGTCCTTGGGACTTTTTGGTGCGTCTGGTCATGATACATATGCATACCGAATTTCGTTCTCCTACGACAATCTGTATCGAGGGGCTCAATTCTAGGTGGCGCTGTCGAGCCATTTTGTCCCGCTTTATTTCGAGACCCATAAAATATCGAAATTTTCGCCAGTCCTGACATCTGTGCAAATTTTCATGAGTTTTCGTGCATGTTTAGGCCCTCAAAAATGCGTTTGTTTCGGAGGAATAATAATAATTAAAGCTGCAAGCAGCGATGATCGGGCCCTCGCACCCCAGCGCATGTCGAAGTGACGCTCAGTCGAAGGGCTTTTGTCAGTGACTTGTTGTGTAAAGTTTGAGGCAGATCCAACCGTGTACACTCAAGTTATATCAATTTCCTCTGTCATGGCGAAACATCAAAACTCAACGCCACGCCACGGCCAAACCATCATGATCATACACTAGTCTAGATGACACACACTGATTTTTAAGTCCTTACCATGGATTCTGTAGGAGGAGTTCTTTAAAATACAAGGTATGCGAAATGGCCAAGAAAAGGCGAAAATGTACCATTTTTTTCAAGATGGCCGACTTCCTGTTCGACTTACAATAAGGCTTCAAGAGGCTTTTTTGTGCGTGTTGACATTATACATGTGCCCTGTGAATTTCATCTTTCTACGTTAATCTGGAAGGCGGGGCTGCAATTTTGAAATTTTAAAGGGGGCGCTGTTGAGCCATTTTGCCACGCCCATTCAAAGCGACCACATAGGATTTTAGCTGACATCACTCTAGACATGTGTGTCAAGTTTCATGACTGTAGAGCAATCCCTTCTCCCTGAAAAACAGTATCGTATTTCATGGCGAAGGATGTGTCGCCATGGTAACAGCATTCAGTTTTGGGTCATGAGCTGCCAAATGTAGCATCACCAAGGTCTCGTTTATTAGCTGACTTAATTTCAGGTGCATCAGCCAAATTTCCTAGGAGTAATTAGACAAAGTACGACGCATGATACTTCCTGTTGCCAGTAGGTGGCGCTATGACTTTGGCTAAATATGAGACTGAACATGTGTTCAGATCGGGACTCTTAACAAGCATATGAAATTTGGAAAAGATCAGACCACGTGGAGTCAAGTTATAAGGCATTGAAATTTCATGGCGTCACATCGAAATTCGCCGCGTCGCCATGGCAACACCTTTCGACGAAGGGTCACCAACTTCATAATATAAGATCTCCAAGGTCTTGAGGCTATTCTCTGTAAATTTCAGCTGGATTCCATCACCGTGCTGCCCACAGGGCGTCAGAGCGTAAAACATGTAACTTCCTGTTGCCAGGAGGTGGCGCTATGACTCATATCCTGTATTGTCACATGGACCCGTTCAGGGCGGGACTCTTATGAAGCACAAAAGGTTTGGCTCTCTTAGGATCATGTATGCCGGAGTTATAGCCGTTTCATTTTTTAAAGGGGGCGCTGTTGAGCCATTTTGCCACGCCCATTCAAAGCGACCACACAGGATTTTAGCTGACATCACTCTAGACGTGTGTCAAGTTTCATGACTGTAGAGCAATCCCTTCTCCCTGAAAAACAGTATCGTATTTCATGGCGAAGGATGTGTCGCCATGGTAACAGCATTCCGTTTTGGGTCATGAGCTGCCAAATGTAGCATCACCAAGGTCTCGTTTATTAGCTGACTTAATTTCAGGTGCATCAGCCAAATTTCCTAGGAGTAATTAGACAAAGTACGACGCATGATACTTCCTGTTGCCAGTAGGTGGCGCTATGACTTTGGCTAAATATGAGACTGAACATGTGTTCAGATCGGGACTCTTAACAAGCATATGAAATTTGGAAAAGATCAGACCACGTGGAGTCAAGTTATAAGGCATTGAAATTTCATGGCGTCACATCGAAATTCGCCGCGTCGCCATGGCAACACCTTTCGACGAAGGGTCACCAACTTCATAATATAAGATCTCCAAGGTCTTGAGGCTATTCTCTGTAAATTTCAGCTGGATTCCATCACCGTGCTGCCCACAGGGCGTCAGAGCGTAAAACATGTAACTTCCTGTTGCCAGGAGGTGGCGCTATGACTCATATCCTGTATTGTCACATGGACCCGTTCAGGGCGGGACTCTTATGAAGCACAAAAGGTTTGGCTCTCTTAGGATCATGTATGCCGGAGTTATAGCCGTTTCATTTTTCATGGCGAAGGATCGAAATTCGCCGCCCAGCCACGCCCCCTAGGAAAGACTAATGAGAATTGTTTTAATAACTTTTAATCTCCTATGCCTGTAGATGATACGGACCGAATTTGAAAGTCCTGGGGTCAAATCTCTAGGAGGAGTTCGTTAAAGTATGCGGGCTGGAAATGACAAAATTTCAACTTTGATACAAAATGGCCGACTTCCTGTTGGAGTTAGGCTATGTGTCCTTGAGACTTTTTGGTGCGTCTGGTCATGATACATATGCATACCGAATTTCGTTCTCCTACGACAATCTGTATCGAGGGGGTCAATTCTAGGTGGCGCTGTCGAGCCATTTTGTCCCGCTTTATTTCGAGACCCATAAAATATCGAAATTTTCGCTAGTCCTGACATCTGTGCAAATTTTCATGAGTTTTCGTGCATGTTTAGGCCCTCAAAAATGCGTTTGTTTCGGAGGAATAATAATAATAATAATAACTCCTTCAGTTTCAATAGGGCTTCGCACCGGTCGGTGCTCGGGCCCTAATAACTCCTTCAGTTTCAATAGGGCTTCGCACCGGTCGGTGCTCGGGCCCTAATAATAAAGAAACAAACACACGAAAAACAATAGGGTCTTCGCCCTTTGGGCTCAGGCCCTAACTAGTGGTATAACTGATCGTAGTTGATCCGTGATCCGTACAGATCGCTCCCCACGGTTCAGCAGGCATATGAACTGCGGATTAATTGCAAAATTTAATGTCTCATTTAAAACAAACTAAACAAACTGCTCTAAGTACAAGTCATGGACAGACAGCGTGTCGCTAACAGGGATTTTGAAGAGCAACGATCAAACCAGCATCTGCAGCTGAGCGGCTAATTAGCATCTGGCTGCTAACTGACGTTAGCGATAAATGTTTGTTATCATCAAGTTTATAGTTTGATGCGGTTTGTTGTAAGATTTCATGTTGGTTTTCCTCCTGTCCTCCCCAATTTTTTGAGTCACCAGCCGCCACTGGTACTGCACAGTACTGAGTACTGCAGTACCTGTAACAAGATACTGTCAGACTGCAGTATGAGCACTACAATACAGTACTACAGTATTCTGTAGAAAGTATATAGCCTACCTGTGGGTCTAGTTCTCACCTGATGTAGCCCACCTGTGGGTCTAGTTCTCACCTGATGTAGCCCACCTGCGGGTCTAGTTCTCACCTGATGTAGCCCACCTGCGGGTCTAGTTCTCACCTGATGTAGCCCACCTGCGGGTCTAGTTCTCACCTGATGTAGCCCACCTGGGGCCGATGGCTGAGCTGCCAGCGGTATGAAGTTTTGTCCCTCCAGCCGACGTTGCGGGGGTCCTTCCAGAGGAGCTTCACCTCTCCATGTGTGTCTCCGGTGTGCCACAGAGCATTCCTCAGAAACTCACCTGGTCCGGTCCGAGACTTCACCGCCTGCAGGACACAGAGGGAATCTATTCATGTCTCTACTGGTTCCATTGATTTCTACTTTCGGTTCAGGCTGGAAGGAATCAAACCTGCAACTGAGACGCTTAAACAGCTGAGTCACTCGTCAGTTGTCAGCGTTAACTTTCAGAGTCACATGATGTCATAGGCTGCCACTTTTTCAAAAAGTCAAGGTTGAACAAATTCAAACCAACAAGTAACAAGTAACAACTCATTCGGATGAATTTGAACACGACCCAGATATCGTAACGTGTCAGCGATAATTTACTGTCCATCTGTCAGCGGTCAGAGAGCGTCTAGACGTTACACTGCCGCTCTGTCAGGGCAGCCTGATCTTTGTCGGTAATTTTGCGGTCGACGGCGTAGAACCACAATACTTTGGTGCTGTGATCGTCCAATCAGCTGCTGTCCTTTTCCATTTTTATTTATTAGCTTAGTTTATTGACAGGTTAAAGGTCAAGCACAGTAGAACACAGTAGAGCACAGTAGAACACAGTAGAACACAGTAGAGCATGGTACCTTGAGCTGCAGGGCGGGCTGGGCCATGGCGCGGAAGGGGATGGACTGCCAGTACGTCTGCTCCGTCTGTTTCCACATCACCACATAGAAACTGGAGGAATCCTGGTAGCCGAAGATGAAGCCGGCGTAGTCGTCGTCGGTCACCGTGTTGACGTGGAACGTCCCCTCAAAGTCGACGCCGTTAAACGCCGTATAGCCTGCAGACCCACAGAGGACGACAGGACGTTCTACACTGGATCTACAGGTCCGGATCTGGATTAGTACAGTTTATAATAAGAGGACGTACCCACAGCGAGACCAGGATCGCTGTTCATGGTCTGGACGATCTCCATCCCCTGCAAACACAACATCACTTTACACCATCAGCTGAAAACAGACAGATGGAAACAAGCTGACAGCAACATATAGACCGTATCGGGGGGGGCACCTGATTCAGCACCACCCAGTTGGGGTCGATCTGGGCGTCGCCCTCCGGGTCCAGAATGACCGTCTGATAGGCTCTGAAGTCTGTCTGCGTGACCTCGGCGCTCTCCGGACATACGTCGATCAAATCCATCACAGCGTCGTTATCAAAGTCGTTTTCACAGACGTCTCCAACACCGTTCACTGAGAGACAGACAGTTCAGAGATAGACAGACAGACAGACAGACAGACAGGTCAGAGACAGACAGACAGACAGACAGACAGACAGACAGACAGACAGACAGACAGGTCAGAGACAGACAGGTCAGAGACAGACAGACAGGTCAGAGACAGACAGACAGACAGACAGGTCAGAGACAGACAGACAGACAGACAGACAGACAGACAGGTCAGAGACAGACAGGTCAGAGACAGACAGACAGACAGACAGACAGACAGGTCAGAGACAGACAGGTCAGAGACAGACAGACAGACAGACAGACAGACAGGTCAGAGACAGACAGACAGACAGACAGGTCAGAGACAGACAGGTCAGAGACAGACAGACAGACAGGTCAGAGACAGACAGGCAGACAGACAGGTCAGAGACAGACAGACAGGTCAGAGACAGACAGGTCAGAGACAGACAGACAGACAGGTCAGAGACAGACAGACAGGTCAGAGACAGACAGACAGACAGGTCAGAGACAGACAGACAGGTCAGAGACAGACAGACAGACAGGTCAGAGACAGACAGGCAGACAGACAGGTCAGAGACAGACAGACAGGTCAGAGACAGACAGATCAGAGACAGACAGACAGACAGACAGGTCAGAGACAGACAGACAGGTCAGAGACAGACAGACAGGTCAGAGACAGACAGACAGACAGGTCAGAGACAGACAGACAGGTCAGAGACAGACAGACAGACAGACAGGTCAGAGACAGACAGACAGGTCAGAGACAGACAGACAGACAGACAGGTCAGAGACAGACAGACAGACAGACAGGTCAGAGACAGACAGACAGACAGACAGACAGACAGACAGACAGCTGTTACCATCAGAGTCCTTCTGGTTGGGGTTAACGATGAGTCGGCAGTTGTCGTAGTCGTCGAGGACACCGTCGTTGTCGTCGTCATGGTCACAGTCGTCTCCGAGGCCGTCGTTGTCAGAGTCCAGCTGGGAGCTGTTGGGGATGTCGGGACAGTTGTCTCTGCTGTCCTGCAGCCCGTCTCCGTCCCTGCAGACACAACCAGAGGACCAGTTCTCCTCCGCAGCTCTCCCTCTCACAAACCTTTACTTATTTACTTATTTATTTATTTATTTATTTATTTATTTATTTATCTATTTACATTCGGACTCTTTCCTCTCGGCTGTTCTTTGAAGTAGAATCTGATGTTTACTTTCTGTAAGTTTGATGTTGTTGTTTATGAGCCTGTTTGTTGTTCGACTGCCAGTTTAGAACAGAGCTGCTGGCTAACAGCCTTTAGCTTAGCATCATAGCATCATCTATACTGTTGTGTTTACTTCCTGTAGCCTGCTAGCTTCACGGTGTCAGTTAGCGTTATGTTTGGTTTTTATGCTGCTGTTTCCTCTCTGAACTACAAAAATAAATAAATAAATAAATAGTGTGTGTCTGTGTGTGTGTGTGTGCGTGTGTGTGTGCTTGTGTGTGTGTATGTGTGTGTCTGTGTGTGTCATACGTGTCCTGGTTGGTGTCACAAACGTCTCCCACCAGGTCGTTGTCGATGTCCGTCTGAAAGAAGAGGAAACATGAAGGTCAACACACTGTGACCTTTGACCTGCTTGTCGGTTATAACAGACAGTGAAACTCTGCAGCAGCGACAGAGACGTCAGACGTATGTGATGAAGTGTTGGAGAGTGATGGAGGCTACAGCTGTTCTTCAGGCTCTGATGGATCTGGATCTCCTCCCTGATGGCGAGGGGACAAACAGACCGGGACCTGGGTGGGTCGAGTCCTTACTGATGTTGCTAGCCTGCAGGCGGCTAGCACTCTGTCCGAGTTTGAGAACATGGTTCTGTGCTGTTTTTAGCACCGGAACCAAGTCCCTCCAGTTCTGGGCTGGTGGACCACATGTGGCCCAGCATCTCTATGCTGCTTCGGTAAAAGTTTATTAAGTTTGGCCTGTTGGAGTTTTCTTCACCAGGTGGGAGGTGTTACCATGAGAGATCTTTTGCTATATGGATTCCCAGGAATCCCAGGAGGATGTGTGGTCTTCCTGGACCTCCTAAAGTCCACAATGATCTCCTTGGTTTTTGTGGTGCTAAGGACCAGATTATTGATCAAACATCAGTCAACCAGATGTTGGACGTCCTCTCTGTAGTGTGTCTCCAGTAGTCCCAGTACAGCGGTGCCGTGTGGATGGGGGTGCAGGACTGAGCCCTGCAGTGCTCCTGTGTTCAGGATCAGGGTTGAGGATGAGTGGTAGGACGAGTACCTGCTCCTCCACCAGGGGTGTCGCTTGAGCTCTCTGCTGGTTTGGTTGCCGAAGTGTAAAGAACTGGTTCAGGGTGTCAGGGAGGACAACATGGTGGCTGCTCTGTAAGGTGCTGCTCTTGTAGTCTGATATGGTTTTAATGCCTCTCCACACGCTACATGCTACAAGCTACAAGCTACAAGCTACATGCTACAAGCTACATGTTACAAGCTACATGCTACAAGCTACATGCTACAAGCTACAAGCTACATGCTACAAGCTACATGCTACAAGCTACATGCTACAAGCTGCTTGTACTAATAATGTTGTACCAATGTTCTAATGCCCTTCCTCAGGTCCTTCAGGGATTCCTGTAGGCAGCATCTGGTACGTGGAGCAGAGACCTCACATTTCCGTCCATCCATGTTTTTTGTTTGGAAACACTTTGGTGGTTTTGGTTAGGGATGCACGATATTATCGGCACATCATCGGTATTGGCCGATAACAGCTCTAAAATGAAATATCGGCATCAGCGAATTCTGCCAATTCTGAGAGGCCGATATGTCGCCATCTCCTTCGCCGCCTGTGCTTCCCTCGATGGACTGTTTCACCCTGACGGTCCCGGTGTTTCCTCCGCAGGCTGCACTTCACTCAGCTGCCCGTCAGACCTGCTGCTTCTTGACAGGATGTACCACTCTGTTTGAAAAATAAAAAACTTCATCTTCTTTTTGGTTTATAACGGCGGTTGTCAACCAGCGTATTAGGTGCATTACTGCCACCTTCTGGTCCAGAGTGTGGACCAGAGATTAAATCCTACACATTAATCCTGTCTGTCTAATAAACTCAATGAAAACTCTACTGCTGCTCCCACTTGGCAGGTTCATTAAAGTTTTAACACTGAGCTCCTGAACTCCAGTCTTCCTCAGTTCTTCCTTCATATATTGTCTTTATTGATCATACTTAGTTCAATCTATGCTGCAGGTATAATAGTCTCCTCAGCCAGCTGGAAGAAATATGTTCATATATCGGCATCAGCCACAATGAGTTGGAAATATCGGCATATCGGATATCGGCAAAAAATCCAATATCGTGCATCCCTAGTTTTGGTGGTTAATTCTGTCTCAGTACAGAAGTCTACGTAAGTCAAGACAGACGAGGTTTGTTCCTCTAAGTCTGCCCCGTGCAAACACTTCCCAGTCTGCGTTCTCAGAGCAGTCGTGCAGTAGTGAGGCGGCCTCCTCACTCCACACTTGGACAGTTTGAACAGCTGGTCTTGTTCTACAGATCAGAGGTTTGTAGGATGGAGTCAGTGAGATGTGGCTCTAAGGACAGTGGTTAGAACAGCCAGGAGCACTAATGAACCAAACGGTATCAATGACGTTGGAATCAACCCCACACATCAACCATCAAGTCCAGACCTGGATGACTGAGAATCATTTACATTTTTCATTTAGCAGATGCTTTTATCCAAAGTGACGTACATATGAGACTGATACAACACCAGCAGGGATCCAGTCAGGAACCAACTACACCAGTAAGAGACATAAAGCTGGAGTTTGGGCCTGATAGGACGTAGATACCAACAGGCAGTGCAACAAGGTGATGATTAGAGTGCATAGAAGCATGGCTTTTTGTTTTTTTGTTTGTTTTTTCTCTCCTTACAGTTCATCAGGTGTGAGGTGTTGATGAAAGAGCTGGTCTTTAGTCTTCTCTTAAAGACTGAGAGGGCCTCTGCAGATCGAACAGAGTTTGGTGACTCGTTCCACCACCGAGGAACTACAGAGGAGAGTCTAGCTGGGTTAGGGTCCTGTTGTGGTACCAGGCGCCTTTCATTGGCAGAGCGTAGTGGTGGGAGGGAGTGTAGACCTGAATGAGGGAGTTCAGGTAGGCGGGAGCTGGTTTAGTGGCTGTTCTATAAGCAAGTGTCAGAAATTTGAATTTAATGCGAGCAGCAACTGGGAACCAGTGGAGAATCCTTGGATTGGCTGATATATCACACATGTGTGTGTGTGTGTGTGTGTGTGTGTGTGTGTGTTACCTGCATGGGGTTGCTGAGTTCAGGACAGCTGTCACAGGCGTCTCCGACTCCGTCTCTGTCTCGGTCCGTCTGCATCGGGTTTGGAACCTTCGGACAGTTATCCAGAACATTTGGAATACCTGCAGACAGGAAGAAGTACTCACATAGTTTTACTATTGATCAGTATTGCAGTAAAAGTACATAAGTATTATGAGCTTGATGTAGTTAAAGTATTGCAGTAAAAGTACATAAGTATTATGAGCTTGATGTAGTTAAAGTATTGCAGTAAAAGTACATAAGTATTATGAGCTTGATGTAGTTAAAGTATTGCAGTAAAAGTACATAAGTATTATGAGCTTGATGTAGTTAAAGTATTGCAGTAAAAGTACATAAGTATTATGAGCTTGATGTAGTTAAAGTATTGCAGTAAAAGTACATAAGTATTATGAGCTTGATGTAGTTAAAGTATTGCAGTAAAAGTAGTGGTTTGGTCCCTCTGACTGATATATTATTATATATGACATCATTAGATTATTAATAGTGAAGCATCAGTGTTAGAGCAGCATGTTACTGTTGTAGCTGCTGGAGGTGGAGCTAGTTTACACTACTTTATATACAGTTAGCTAGTTTAGTCCAGTGGTTCCCAACCTAGGGGTCGGGCCCCTCCAAAGGGTCAGCAGATAAATCTGAGGGATGGTGAGATGATTAATGGGAGAGGAAAGAAGAAAAAACAAGTTTAGAGGGAAAAATCACTATTTGGTGGAGCTGTTAACAACTCATAGACATGTGAAATGTGACCCCGACTACACACTGCTTTTTGTAAGACGTCAAAAGACAAAAAGGTTGGAAACCACTGGTTTCATCTTTAACAATGTGTTGTATTTTAAAAGCTTGTTATATTATCCATTGTGTCAAATCTTCATCTGAAAAGTAACTAAAGCTGTCAAATAAATGTAGTGGAGTAGAAAGTACAATATTTCCCTCTGAAATGTAGAAAGTAGCATCACATGGAAATATTAAATCAAAGTACAAGTACCTCTAAACTATATTTAAATATAGTACTCTGTAGTCAGTTCCTCTCCAGCACTGATCAGCAGTGGGTTACCAGCAGGGTTTTAAGGTCTGATCAGGGTTGGTTGGTTGCTCTTTACTCCAGACTCCAAACTAAAGCAGTCTGAGTCTTTGACTGCATCACATGGAAATACTCAAGTAAAGTACAAGTACCTCTAAACTGTACTTCAGTGCAGTACTTGAGTAAATGTATTTAGTGACTTTCCATCACCGCCTGCACACATAGTTTAATGCTTCATTCACATGTCACATACTTACAGACAGTCTTTAACATGCGTGTGGAGAAAACACCTCCTGCCGCACAGTCTGACTGTTAGAACCAGGGATGTTCTTTAATATTGATTATCTGCTGAAACAGATTCTGATCAGATGCTTATTTTTACAGCAGCAGAAGATATGAAATGTTGAATAAATATGTATCTGACACATTCAATAACAGCTGTAAGTACTTGATCTAAACCCTGAACGTCTCGGCGTCAAACTATTGATCGATGAGTGTAAATGATCCTCTGGAGAGAAGATGTCTCACTCTGTTGTTGAGTTGTTGGAACTACAGAAACACTCAGCGCTGTGACAGAGTGGAGCTTCTTCACTCACAGAAGATCTCTGGAGCACAGACACACAAACCAACAACAGACAAGTTTCACTTTGTCATTAAACGAGTCACAAAGTGAAGGTCAATCAGCTGATCTGATCTGCAGTGAGGTGCTGCTCTGTAGAGGACGGAGAAGATCCATCTGATCAGGTTTATCATTAGGATCCGTTCAGAACATCTCAACTTCTAATGACTTGTCTGATCAACAGCAGTTTACTATGATATAAAACTGTCACATCTGGGAAACTGGATCCAGCTGATGTTGAAAAATAACTTCAATGATCATTAAATGACAAAGAAAAGCATCATTGAAGAAGTTGAAA
>NC_058113.1:35160628-35183128 GCF_914725855.1 Thunnus albacares
ACCGGTGCGTTACGTGTCAAAGGACCGGTGCGTTACGTGTTGAAGGACCGGTGCGTTACGTGTCAAAGGACCAGTGCGTTATGTGTCAAAGGACCGGTGCGTTATGTGTCAAAGGGCCGGTGCGTTACGTGTTGAAGGACCGGTGCGTTACGTGTCAAAGGACCAGTGCGTTATGTGTCAAAGGACCGGTGCGTTACGTGTTGAAGGACCGGTGCGTTACGTGTTGAAGGACCGGTGCGTTACGTGTCAAAGGACCAGTGCGTTATGTGTCAAAGGACCGGTGCGTTATGTGTCAAAGGACCGGTGCGTTACGTGTCAAAGGGCCGGTGCGTTACGTGTCGAAGGGCCGGTGCGTTACGTGTTGAAGGACCGGTGCGTTACGTGTCGAAGGACCGGTGCGTTACGTGTCAAAGGACCGGTGCGTTACGTGTCGAAGGACCGGTGCGTTATGTGTTGAAGGACCGGTGCGTTACGTGTCGAAGGACCGGTGCGTTACGTGTCGAAGGACCGGTGCGTTACGTGTCAAAGGGCCGGTGCGTTACGTGTCGAAGGACTGGTGTGTTACGTGTCGAAGGACCGGTGCGTTACGTGTCAAAGGGCCGGTGCGTTACGTGTCAAAGGACCGGTGTGTTACGTGTCAAAGGACCGATGTGTTACGTGTCGAAGGACCGGTGCGTTACGTGTCAAAGGGCCGGTGCGTTACGTGTCGAAGGACTGGTGTGTTACGTGTCAAAGGACCGATGTGTTACGTGTCAAAGGACCGATGTGTTACGTGTCAAAGGACTGGTGTGTTACGTGTCGAAGGACCAGTTTGTAGGATTTAGTGGTATCTAGCGGTGTTGGTTTCAGATTGCAACCAACTGAATACCCCCCCCCCCCCAGCAAAGGTCCAAGCAAAAATAATAAAAAAGAAAGAAACATGTAACAGTGCAACAGGACAGAATATGATGATTAGTGAGAAGTATCTCACCTGTTTGCAGTGTTTGTCGTTGTCCATGCAGGGCAGCGAGCGGTCTGGGTAACCGTCGATGTCCGTGTCCACACCGCATGTGTTCCCGTTACCTGCCCAGCCCACGTTACACTGCAACATACCAGCACACAGAAAACTGCTTCACCTGGTGAACATTCAGCTGTAGAAGCTTCAGCGTGATTATGTTGACTGATAGTCAAGTGTAACTGCATCCCAGGTCTGAGAGGGGAGGGGGTGGGGGGGTGGGGGGTGGGGGGTAGTCGTGTTTAGTTCACAGCTCAGAAACAGGTTTCACTGTGCAGATGGCTGCAGCGCCACACTCACCGTACAGGAAACCTCTCCGTTCCTCTCCATGGTGCAGTGAGCATTGTTGTCACAGGGGTTAAAGGTCAACGTAGCACATGACTTCCTGGGGAAGCAACCTGACGTCTGGTTACCAAGGAAACCCGGTTTACAGCCTCCACACTTAAATGAACCCTGAGAGAGACAGGGGGAGAAGACAGGACATGTTTCCATCAGCTGTCATTTCTAACGTTTCAGTAGAGGGCGCCAGAGTCAGCTGATAATCAATCATTACTCTCTGATGATTATTCTCATGTAGTTTTCTTCATTCTGCTGCCTGGAAGACAAACATTTACCCTGAGAGCTCAGTGATTGATGCGTGACCTGCGTGTCTGACGCCATAAAATCCAAAAGGACGCAGTAAACTTACTATCCACGCGTCCGGGGAACACACCCTCTTTTTCCCTGATAATGCTACATTGTGAACTACGGAGGCCCCCAAGGGTCACGGTGAAATCATGTAAATAAACAGATGATGATGATGATGATGATGATGATGATGATGGGTGCTGAGCTCTCAGAGCTTCTAAATGTTCAGAAACAGAACAGAGACGGAAACTCACCACAGTGTTGATGCAGACAGAGTTCGGTACGCAGGCGTCAGGTAGATCTAAACACTCATCAATATCTCCACAGACCTGACAGACAGATAGGTAGAGAGACAGACAGACAGACAGACAGACAGAGAGACAGACAGACAGACAGTCAGGTAGAGAGACAGACAGACAGACAGACAGACAGAGAGACAGACAGACAGACAGGCAGACAGTATTATTATTTATTATGTGTAAAATAAGTTCAGCTAGTTTAGTTTTTAAGAGATTTCTTTAAAGGCAGAGTCAGAGCTGATTTACAGCTGTGACTTTGACCACAAGTCACAGCCATGATGTGTATATAGAGCCAATAGTGCGTCATCAATTAAAGACGCACCTTCGAGCAGGTAGCCCTGTTATAATGGAGATGAAAATCCCTGCTGAGTCAAACCGAGTCAAGCAAAGCTAGCACATGTCTGGAAAAGGCGTATTACAGAGCCAGCTGGCTGTGTATGAACACTGTGAGGAGATATTCACTGAATTAGTTTAGACTCAATGACTTTAATTATATATAAAATAGTTCTATATTAAATACATTTATTGTTTTTATTCAGGTCAATATTCACACTCACTGTGAGCCCTGGTAGCCTGCTGGTTCAAACGTATACGACATGACCACAATGTCTGTGGTTTGTCTCAACTACATGACACACCCACTTTACTACATGACACCCACTTTACTACATGACACCCACTTTACTACATGACACACCCACTTTACTACATGACACACCCACTTTACTACATGACACACCCACTTTACTACATGACACCCACTTTACTACATGACACACCCACTTTACTACATGACACACCCACTTTACTACATGACACACCCACTTGTTTAGGTTTAGGCATGCGGAGGGGGATGTTGGGGTTAGGGTTAGTGGTCGGGGGGGGGGGGGGGGGGGGTGTTGTGTCTGAAAGACTGCAGTTAGACCCTTCTCTCAAAGCGCGGTACTGTTCTACTGGCTCTGCACTGACCTGCTTGTGTGTCTTTGCGTAATCCAGTCCAGTTCCAACCAGCTGCGCCCCCCACAGGCCAGGAGGACATGGCTGACAGCTGAACCCTCCCATAGTGTTCACACAGGCGTCAGGAGAGAAACAGGGCTGCAGCTCACACTGAGACACAGAGGGGGAGGTTATGTGGTTGTTATCTGGTTGTTGGTTGTTATCTGGTTGTTATCTGGTTGTTGGTTGTTATCTGGTTGTTGTGTGGTTGTTGTGTGGTTGTTGTGTGGTTGTTTGGTCATTATCTGGTTGTTATCTGGTTGTTGTGTGGTTGTTTGGTCATTATCTGGTTGTTATCTGGTTGTTGTGTGGTTGTTATCTGGTTGTTGTGTGGTTGTTATCTGGTTGTTATCTGGTTGTTGTGTGGTTGTTATCTGGTTGTTTGGTTGTTATCTGGTTGTTATCTGGTTGTTGTGTGGTTGTTGTGTGGTTGTTTGGTCATTATCTGGTTGTTATCTGGTTGTTTGGTTGTTATCTGGTTGTTATCTGGTTGTTGTGTGGTTGTTATCTGGTTGTTATCTGGTTATCTGGTTGTTGTGTGGTTGTTATCTGGTTATCTGGTTGTTGTGTGGTTGTTATCTGGTTGTTGGTTGTTATCTGGTTGTTTGGTTGTTATCTGGTTGTTTGGTTGTTGTGTGGTTGTTATCTGGTTGTTGGTTGTTATCTGGTTGTTTGGTTGTTATCTGGTTGTTTGGTTGTTATCTGGTTGTTATCTGGTTGTTGGTTGTTATATAGTTGTTATATGGTTGTTATGTGGTTGTTTGGTCATTATCTGGTTGCTGTGTGGTTGTTATCTGGTTGTTTGCTTGTTATCTGGTTGTTATCTGGTTGTTATCTGGTTGTTATCTGGTTGTTATCTGGTTGTTATCTGGTTGTTAGCTGGCTGTTATCTGGTTGTTTGGTTGTTATCTGGTTGTTTGGTTGTTATCTGGTTGTTTGGTTGTTATCTGGTTGTTATCTGGTTGTTATCTGGCTGTTATCTGGTTGTTGTGTGGTTGTTTGGTCATTATCTGGTTGCTGTCTGGTTGTTATCTGGTTGTTGTGTGGTTGTTGGTTGTTATCTGGTTGTTATCTGGTTGTTTGGTTGTTATCTGGTTGTTGTCTGGTTGTTGGTTGTTATCTGGTTGTTATCTGGTTGTTGTGTGGTTGTTTGGTTGTTATCTGGTTGTTATCTGGTTGTTGTGTGGTTGTTATCTGGTTGTTGTGTGGTTGTTGGTTGTTATCTGGTTATCTGGTTGTTTGGTTGTTATCTGGTTGTTGTCTGGTTGTTGTCTGGTTGTTGGTTGTTATCTGGTTGTTATCTGGTTGTTGTGTGGTTGTTGGTTGTTATCTGGTTGTTATCTGGTTGTTATCTGGTTGTTGGTTGTTGTGTGGTTGTTGGTTGTTGTGTGGTTGTTGGTTGTTATCTGGTTGTTGTCTGGTTGTTATCTGGTTGTTGTCTGGTTGTTATCTAGTTGTTATCTGGTTGTTGCGTGGTTGTTGGTTGTTATCTGGTTGTAATCTGGTTGTTGTCTGGTTGTTGTGTGGTTGTTGGTTGTTATCTGGTTGTTGGTTGTTATCTGGTTGTTGTGTGGTTGTTGGTTGTTATCTGGTTGTTATCTGGTTGTTATCTGGTTGTTTGGTTGTTATCTGGTTGTTATCTGGTTGTTAACTGGTTGTTGTGTGGTTGTTGGTTGTTATCTGGTTGTTATCTGGTTGTTATCTGGTTGTTTGGTTGTTATCTGGTTGTTATCTGGTTGTTTGGTTGTTATCTGGTTGTTATCTGGTTGTTGTGTGGTTGTTGGTTGTTATCTGGTTGTTATCTGGTTGTTTGGTTGTTATCTGGTTGTTGTGTGGTTGTTGGTTGTTATCTGGTTGTTATCTGGTTGTTGTGTGGTTGTTGGTTGTTATCTGGTTGTTATCTGGTTGTTTGGTTGTTATCTGGTTGTTATCTGGTTGTTGTGTGGTTGTTGGTTGTTATCTGGTTGTTATCTGGTTGTCATCTGGTTGTCATCTGGTTGTTGGTTGTTATCTGGCTGTTATGTGGTTGTTTGGTTGTTATCTGGTTGTTATCTGGTTGTTATCTGGTTGTTGTGTGGTTGTTGGTTGTTATCTGGTTGTTGGTTGTTATCTGGTTGTTATCTGGTTGTTGGTTGTTATCTGGTTGTTATCTGGTTGTTGGTTGTTATCTGGTTGTTATCTGGTTGTTATCTGGTTGTTATCTGGTTGTTGGTTGTTATCTGGTTGTTATCTGGTTGTTGGTTGTTATCTGGTTGTTATCTGGTTGTTGGTTGTTATCTGGCTGTTATGTGGTTGTTTGGTTGTTATCTGGTTGTTATCTGGTTGTTGGTTGTTATCTAGTTGTTGGTTGTTATCTGGTTGTTATCTGGTTGTTGGTTGTTATCTGGCTGTTATGTGGTTGTTTGGTTGTTATCTGGTTGTTATCTGGTTGTTATCTGGTTGTTATCTGGTTGTTGGTTGTTATCTGGTTGTTATCTGGTTGTTGTGTGGTTGTTGGTTGTTATCTGGCTGTTATGTGGTTGTTTGGTTGTTATCTGGTTGTTATCTGGTTGTTATCTGGTTGTTATCTGGTTGTTGGTTGTTATCTGGTTGTTATCTGGTTGTTATCTGGTTGTTATCTGGTTGATGGTTGTTATCTGGTTGATGGTTGTTATCTGGTTGATTGGTTGTTACCTCGTCGATGTCGCGGCAGTGTGTCCCGTTGCCGCTGGTTCCAGGTGGACAGGGTCCACAAGTGTATCCTGGATACTGCATGCTCTCCATGCAGGCCACGCCCTTATAGCAGGGGTTGGGGGAGCATCGGGAACGAGGTTCGTGGAAACCTGCAGACAGGTGGAGAGATGCTGGTTTCAATCAGGTCTTCAGGTACACACCTGCTGCACTGACAAACACAGAGCTGCTGACTCACCACAAACCTGACACTCCAGGATGGTGTTTCTGATCAGAGACATCTCCTTCACCTGAGGACGAGGGACAACAATCAGCTGCTCACATATGGGAACACACGCTGTCTCACCTGCCTGCCTCTGTCTTACCTGTCTGTGTCTGTCTGTCTCTGTCTCACCTGTCTGTGTCTGTCTCACCTGTCTGTGTCTGTCACACCTGTCTGTGTCTGTCTGTCTCTGTCTCACCTGTCTGTGTCTGTCTGTCTCTGTCTCACCTGTCTGTGTCTGTCTGTGTCTGTCTCACCTGTTCTCTGATGTCCTGTCGCAGCTCTCCCAGGATCTGGTTAAAGATGATGAGCTGACCAATCAGAGCCTTGGTGTGATCACCTGACAGGAAACAATGAGAGCAACATGATCCACAGTCATTGATCTGTATGCAGGTGAACTTGATCAGCTATGATTATTGATTGGTTATCAGAACAGTGAAACTCACCCAGGATGGAGTGCACCTCCCCGCTCACTGAAACATGAAAGAAAACTTATTGATATGATTTTAATTTATTGATTATATTTGATCGAAGTGATCAGCTGACCTTCTTCTCAGTAGCACCTGACCTTCAACACTGTAACACCTGACCTTCATCACTGTAACACCTGACCTTCATCACTATAACACCTGACCTTCATCACTGTAACACCTGACCTTCATCACTATAACACCTGACCTTCATCTCTGTAACACCTGACCTTCTTCTCAGTAGCACCTGACCTTCAACACTGTAACACCTGACCTTCATCACTGTAACACCTGACCTTCATCACTATAACACCTGACCTTCATCACTGTAACACCTGACCTTCATCACTATAACACCTGACCTTCTTCTCAGTAACACCTGACCTTCTTCTCAGTAACACCTGACCTTCATCACTGTAACACCTGACCTTCATCACTGTAACACCTGACCTTCATCACTATAACACCTGACCTTCATCACTGTAACACCTGACCTTCATCACTGTAACACCTGACCTTCATCACTATAACACCTGACCTTCTTCTCAGTAACACCTGACCTTCTTCTCAGTAACACCTGACCTTCGTCACTGTAACACCTGACCTTCTTCTCAGTAACACCTGACCTTCGTCACTGTAACACCTGACCTTCGTCACTGTAACACCTGACCTTCATCACTGTAACACCTGACCTTCTTCTCAGTAACACCTGACCTTCATCACTGTAACACCTGACCTTCATCACTATAACACCTGACCTTCATCACTGTAACACCTGACCTTCGTCACTATAACACCTGACCTTCATCACTGTAACACCTGACCTTCGTCACTATAACACCTGACCTTCATCACTGTAACACCTGACCTTCGTCACTATAACACCTGACCTTCATCACTGTAACACCTGACCTTCATCACTATAACACCTGACCTTCATCACTATAACACCTGACCTTCATCACTGTAACACCTGACCTTCATCACTATAACACCTGACCTTCATCACTATAACACCTGACCTTCATCACTGTAACACCTGACCTTCATCACTGTAACACCTGACCTTCATCACTGTAACACCTGACCTTCGTCACTATAACACCTGACCTTCATCAATGTAACACCTGACCTTCGTCACTATAACACCTGACCTTCATCACTGTAACACCTGACCTTCTTCACTATAACACCTGACCTTCGTCACTGTAACACCTGACCTTCGTCACTGTAACACCTGACCTTCATCACAGTAACACCTGACCTTCGTCACTATAACACCTGACCTTCGTCACTATAACACCTGACCTTCGTCACTGTAACACCTGACCTTCATCACTATAACACTTGACCTTCATCACTGTAACACCTGACCTTCGTCACTGTAACACCTGACCTTCATCACTATAACACCTGACCTTCATCACTGTAACACCTGACCTTCATCTCTGTAACACCTGACCTTCATCACTATAACACCTGACCTTCATCACTGTAACACCTGACCTTCATCACTGTAACACTTGACCTTCATCACTGTAACACCTGACCTTCATCACTATAACACCTGACCTTCGTCACTGTAACACTTGACCTTCATCACTGTAACACCTGACCTTCATCACTGTAACACCTGACCTTCATCACTATAACACCTGACCTTCGTCACTGTAACACTTGACCTTCATCACTGTAACACCTGACCTTCATCTCTGTAACACCTGACCTTCATCACTGTAACACCTGACCTTCATCACTGTAACACCTGACCTTCTTCTCTGTAACACCTGACCTTCATCACTGTAACACCTGACCTTCTTCTCTGTAACACCTGACCTTCTTCTCTGTAACACCTGACCACCACCTGACCACCATCTGACCTCCACCTGATCTGGATCTGACATCAGACCACGTCAGACCACTTGAGACCAGGTTCAGGGTTACCTGTCCTACCTGTTACAGTGCTGTGGAGCACAGAGATGAGAGGAGTTAAAGGGTTAATGAGGTGAGTTTACCTGAGTTGTAGGCTGAGGAGTCTCCCTGGAACGGACAGTCAGTCAGAGCTCCGGCTTTGGCAACGCTGCCCCCCAGAGCCAGTCTGAGGGACTCCACTGCACCCTGACGGGGGGGGGGGGGGGGGGGGGGGGGGGGGGGGGGGATTGTCAGTGATCAGACAGAGCTCAGTCTGTCTCTGAGGTTGTATCAGTAAATATGTTTAAATGTGATAAAAGTGAGACAGGAGAGACAGACAGGTGAAGAAGTGTGAACCATCAGACAGCCTGCTGGCGCCCTCTACAGGCTGCAGAGTTCATTACAGCCACAATCTGAACAAACTACATCCTGGTGATTTATGAATCAATAATATGTTCAATTATAAAAAGTATTAATGGTGTAAAATTATTATTATTATTATCATTATTATCATTAATATTATTATTAAAGGGTAACTTTGCTGATTTTCTATCTTTGTCTTCATGTTTGGATCCAAACCAACAATGAACTGATCTACTAACAAGTATTGTGTTTGTATAATTGCTGATATATCTGATTCCTCCGTCGTTGTCCAGAAACTATTAAAAACACGTCAGTGAGTCACATCGCTGCACTGGGTCACATGTTCCTTCATCAAGAGTTTTGGTTTAGAAACGGCTCCAAAGACTAATAACAGCATCATGTTTTCAGTCTCTGGAGAGTAGTTCTGTGTAAGACGCTACTGAGCATGTGCAGGAACACGGTTCTGTTTACAGCTTCACTAACTTGTTGTGCTGCAGATAAACAACATCTTAATTTTAAGAGGTAAATTTATAATGTCAAGAGACAAACTAACATGACTGAACTCTTCATGATGAAGAAACGTGTCAGTAGATCACTGACACGTCGACTTGTTAGTAGATCAGTTCACTGTTGGTTTGGATCCAAACATGAAGAAAAATAGAGAAAATCACCAGAATGATCCTTTAAATTATCTTTCACAGCGTTTCGTAGTTTATTACAGTGATTCGATTTTCTTTGTGTATCAGAGATGAAGACTGACTCCAGACCAGACAGGAGACAGATCTCTAGTCTTTGTGTGATCTAGTGCTGCAACAATTAGTCAATAAATCAACAGAAAAATCATTTTCACATTTTGATAATCGAATAATCGTTTTAGTAAATTTGTTAAATAAAAATGCCGAGCATCAGCTGGTGGCAGCTTCACTAATGGGAAGACCGGAAGCTTCTCTGTGTAATTTATGACAGTAAACTGAATTCCTTTGTATTTCCTCGGGATCTTGTGTTTTCCTCTATTTTGTGACATTTTATTGACAAAACGGTGATTTGAATAATTGAGAAAATAACTGGCAGATCAATCGATGATGAAAATAATGGTTAGTTGCAGCGTTAGTGTAACCTCACCATCGATCCCGGCTCACATTTCTTCTCCAACTACAAATCTTTTCAAGGCTGATTTACAACCGCAGGCTTAAGAATGATTTCTGAACATGAAGTTTGTCCTGAGGTTTCGCTCATATGGACATTAAATGTGAGGATTTCCTCCTGTGATCCCACACACACCTGGAGTCGAGCGTACGCCTTCTGTCCGTGTCGGATCTCCACCATCTCCGCCTCTCTGGGCAGAGGAACCAACGGCGGCAGACCCTGGCTGGAGTCGGCCAGTCGGCAGTTGACGTACAGCTCCATTTGCATGTTGTCGCGGTGAAGGCCGCCGAGTCGCAGGATGATGGAGTGACTCCGCCCGTCGGCCAGGTTGGCGTTCTGCAGGCTGACAGTGTGAAGCTTCCCGTCAGCTCTGACGTAACGCACCAGCACTGAAGAAGAAGAAGAAGAAGAAGAAGGTGGTCACTGTTTCTGCTGACCTCATCAAACAGGTCAGGTGTCGGTCAGGTGACTCATCTACAGAATCACTGTAGTCAACTTTCATCCAAATGTGTCTAAATTATAACTGGATTTCAAGAAAATGTTCAGTATAAAATGCAGTGAATGTAACAGATAAACAGTCGCTGCCATTAAACCGTCGCAGAAGAAGAAACAGCGAGATGACGTCGTTAAAAGAGCGACAGTCAAAGCTCAAACGATGGAAAACATGATGGAAATATGACATTTCTGTTAGTTTCATGTATTGATTTGAGGAAGGTTACAGTCTCCTCATCATCGCTCCACACAGATCCGATGTTTTCAGCTCTTCAGTGACGTTTCAGTCACATGATTCATTTATTCACTCAGTCTGTTTCCTGTCTGAGCTGCTGTTACACCTCAGACAGGAAACTGGACTGACACAGGTGGACCGAAACACACATGAGCTCGAAGTTTGTTATCAGACAGACTTCAACATGTCAGAAATGAAATATATCGTTGAACTGTTTAGTTACGGCGAGCAGTGACTTATAGCTCCTAACAGCAGGAACAGGTGCATGCTGGGTGATAATTCACAGAAAAAGAAGCACACAGCCAGATGTGGAGTAACAATAACAATGAAATTATAATTAAAATGCCTAAAAAAAGAAGGTTTCCAGTTAAAGTCTCCTGTCAGACTGATCTGAAGTCAGTTTTCAGGATCAGCTGATGAGTTTGTATTCAGACAGTAAAGGTGAGTCAGGTCAGCAGTCACCAGCGTTTACACAGAGAGAGTCTGTAGATCAGAGACTTTTCTGTTGGCAGCTCACAGCAGCAGGAAGAGGGAAAGCTGACCAATAAAAACCTTCCTCTTCCTCTTCTTCCTCTGTGTCACAGAGCTCCACTGTTCTCCAAAAACTGTTCAAAAACACATCAAGGAGCCGCAGCGTCCGTCATGACAACACGTCTCACTGTCTGTGCTGCAAAAACCATCGAAACGATTCAATATTCATGACGAGTTTCACATGTGACTCCTGACAGTTGGACTGAATGTGATGAGTTTCTGTTGTCACGTGATGTGTCATGTATGTTTTCATGTTGTATGAACGTTGTGTGAATGTTGTCCAGACTGAAGACTTTTCTGTTTGTCTTTGGATTCATATCTTATTCTATTGTAGCTTATTTTAATTTACATTTCACTCATTTTAACTGTATTTAAATGGGTCTTTTTATAATGTGCACAGATTTAATTCATCTCTGAGAATGAATCCACTGATCGCAGAGATTCTGTTGGAATTAACTGAAATTCCTGCAAAACATTTCTGCTGTAAACCGCAGTGTGATCAGAACTTTAATCTATGAAACCAGCAGGTTGAAATTTCTCTTGAATGAGATGTTGAATGTGAACGCAGCTTCAGGGCTGAACTGACAAAAAGATTCATTTTCTAGATGTGATGAAATCAGGCGAACAAACAAACAAACAAACAAACATCTGAGAGACAGAAAAAACCTCAAATAAATCAAATAATAAGTTCACCGCTCTCTGATGTGTATCAGAGCTGCAACTAACAATTATTTTCAACACCGAGTAACCTGCTGGTTATTTAAGTTCAGTCAGTAAACCAGTGTGCACTCGGTAGACTGCAGATGTTGTCCAGCTGTGATCACCTGCAGCTCCAACGAGTCAGCAGTCAGTGGTGGTTTAAAATACGCTTTTCAACAACTGTGAATCGGTGCAACCATGAGACGTCCTTGAGGTCATAAATGTGCACAAAAAATATTAGACTGATGGGTCCAGTAGTGTGTGAGATTCTCTACAGACACACACGATCCCTGCAGATTAAACCTGGCTCCTGTTGTATGAAGATGAACTCAGTCTGACAGACGTCTTGTTGACAGTTTCCCTGAGAAACCATCGAGCAGAAGGTAAATCCTACAATACAGCTACAACCATTAGTCAATTAATCAATTAGCTGCCAACTATTAAATCAATTGATTAATTTGAGTTATTTTTAAGAAGAAAAAGTTCAAATACTTTGATTCCAGCTTCTTAAATGTGAATATTTTCTGGTTTCTTTAGTGTCTATGACAGTAAACTGAATATCTTACGTCATGTTGGACTTTGGATCAACCAAATGACTCGATCTCACTCTCTGCTGTCGCTGATCACTGCGTCTGATTCACACGAGCCTTCAGAAGCTCCTGCAGGTTCAACTGAACTGACAAACACTTTTAGTGCTGACTGACTCTAACAGACTGTAAGAAACTCACTAGCCTAGCAACATGAAAGCTACAAGCAACCCAGAACGCACCACTCTCTGTAGGAGCCACTCTACATTCAAAAAGAATATCTGATGATGTGAACACATAACTGTTTCATTAATTTCCTGAATAAAATATCATCTTACTGAATGTCTTTGTGTTTTGGATTGTTGGACGGACAAAACTAGACTTTTGAAGACGCCTAGGACGCCTTGGAAGGACATTTTTCACTACATTTTCATTGTTTTTTGATGTGCTACAGACTAGTTAATCAAGAAAACATGGATGTTCTCCATCTTTCCAAACTGTCCAAACTTTGTTGACAGCAGCAGGATATTATTTATCCAGAGAAATGTCACTGAGAGCCCTGCTGCAGGCTGCTGTTTCTGTCAGAGACGGACATGAAAGTAAATAAAGCTCTGACAATTGGTGTCAGTAGGTGTCAAAGGACAGTTCCCAGTGTTCCCAGTGTGTTAAACCAGCAGTCAGGTGTCTGTAATCATTCCTTCTGTTCATACTGGATATTAAAAGATCCTTCAAATGTGTTTTCAATGGAAGTGATGGAGGATAAAATCCACAGTGTGTCCACACAGTCATTTAAAAGTCTGTGTGAAGCTTCTATTCAGCTTCATCAGTCTGAGTTAGTCATATCAAGTGGATATCTGACACATTTACAGTCTTTTTAGCATCAAATTCCCTCTTTGTGTTTCCTCAGACAGTGTTTCCCTGTTGAGCTGCAGGTGGAAGTATAGTAACAAAAAGAGGGACTTTGGCACTAAAAAGACTGTAACGTTGAAAGATATCTACTTGATTTGACTCATTTGGACGCTGAAGCTTCATATTAGCTTCAGACTGTGGATTTTGTCCTCCATCACTTCCATTGTAAGGTCATTATGAAGGGATCTTCTAATGGTCAGTATGAACAGGAGGAATGATTACAGCAAGAAACACAGCGTTAATGTTCATTTGATGACTGACTGTTGGTTTAAAACTGTGAACTCATCCTTTAAAGTTGAATCACCAACCTTTATTGATCTTCCCCATGACAGCGACCTCCAGGTACTTCCTGTTGTCCTCTTTGCTGTAGAGACCCAGCAGGACTCCTCCCAGCTTTGACGGCAGCCGAAACGTCGACACCACGTAGACGTCATTGAGCGCGCTCAGACCACCTGACAGCTTCTCCACCGCTGCAACACTCTGCTTTGAGTCCTGGAGACTCAACACGTCAATCACTGAGGAAGAGGAGGAATCACAGACACGTCAGTCACTAAGAGGAGGAATCACAGACACGTCAGTCACTAAGAGGAGGAATCACAGACACGTCAGTCACTGAGGAAGAGGAGGAATCACAGACATGTCAGTCACTAAGAAGAGGAATCACAGACACATCAGTCACTAAGAGGAGGAATCACTGTGTTAATCACAGAGTTAATTACAGACTTAATCACAATGTTAATCACATGATTAATTGCAGTGTTAATCACAGTTAATTACAGTATTAATTACAGTGTTATTATAATATTAATCAGAGTTAATTACAGTGTTAATCAGAGTTAATAAGTGTTAAGTGTTAATTACATAGTTAATTACAGTGTTAATCACAGACATGTCAGTCACTAAGAGGAGGAATCACAGACACGTCAGTCGCTGAGGAAGAGGAGGAATCACAGACACGTCAGTCGCTGAGGAAGAGGAGGAATCACAGACACGTCAGTTATGAAGAGAAGGAATCACAGACACGTCTGTTGCTGAGGAAGAGGAGGAATCACAGACACGTCAGTCACGAAGAGAAGGAATCACAGACACGTCAGTTGCTGAGGAAGAGGAGTAATCACAGACACGTCAGTCACTAAGAGAAGGAATCACAGACACGTCAGACGCTGAGTAAAAGGAGGAATCACAGACGCGTTAGTCACTAAGAGGAGGAATCACAGACACGTCAGTCACTAAGAGGAGGAATCACAGACACATCAGTCACTAAGAGGAGGAATCACAGACACGTCAGTCACTAAGAGGAGGAATCACAGACACATCAGTCACTAAGAGGAGGGATTACAGACACGTCAGTCACTGAGGAAGTGGAGGAATCACAGACACGTCAGTCACTGAGGAAGAGGAGGAATCACAGACACGTCAGTCACTGAGGAAGAGGAGGAATCACAGACACGTCAGTCACTGAGGAAGTGGAGGAATCACAGACACGTCAGTCACTGAGGAAGAGGAGGAATCACAGACACGTCAGTCACTGAGGAAGAGGAGGAATCACAGACATGTCAGTCACTAAGAAGAGGAATCACAGACACATCAGTCACTGAGGAAGAGGAGGAATCACAGACATGTCAGTCACTAAGAAGAGGAATCACAGACACGTCAGTCACTAAGAAGAGGAATCACAGACACATCAGTCACTGAGGAAGAGGAGGAATCACAGACATGTCAGTCACTAAGAGGAGGAATCACAGACACGTCAGTCACTAAGAGGAGGAATCACAGACACGTCAGTCACTGAGGAAGTGGAGGAATCACAGACACGTCAGTCACTGAGGAAGAGGAGGAATCACAGACATGTCAGTCACTAAGAAGAGGAATCACAGACACATCAGTCACTGAGGAAGAGGAATCACAGACACGTCAGTTGCAGAGGAAGAGGAGGAATCACAGACATGTCAGTCACTAAGAAGAGGAATCACAGACACATCAGTCACTAAGAGGAGGAATCACTGTGTTAATCACAGAGTTAACTACAGACTTAATCACAATGTTAATCACATGATTAATTGCAGTGTTATTATAATATTAATCAGAGTTAATTTCAAAGTTAATCACTGTGTTAATTACATAGTTAATCACAGACATGTCAGTCACTAAGAGGAGGAATCACAGACACATCAGCCACTGAGGAAGAAGAGGAATCACAGACACGTCAGTCGCTGAGGAAGAGGAGGAATCACAGACACGTCAGTTATGAAGAGAAGGAATCACAGACACGTCAGTCACGAAGAGAAGGAATCACAGACACGTCAGTTGCTGAGGAAGAGGAGTAATCACAGACACGTCAGTCACTAAGAGAAGGAATCACAGACACGTCAGACGCTGAGTAAAAGGAGGAATCACAGACACGTTAGTCACTGCGTAAAAGGAGGAATCACAGACACGTCAGTCACTAAGAGAAGGAATCACAGACACGTCAGACGCTGAGTAAAAGGAGGAATCACAGACACGTTAGTCACTGCGTAAAAGGAGGAATCACAGACACGTCAGTCACTAAGAGAAGGAATCACAGACACGTCAGACGCTGAGGAAGAGGAGGAATCACAGACACGTCAGTCGCTGAGGAAGAGGAGGAATCACAGACACTTCAGTTGCTGAGGAAGAGGAGGAATCACAGACAAGTGAGTCACTAAGAGAAGGAATCACAGACACGTCAGTCACTGAGGAAGAGGAGGAATCACAGACACGTCAGTCGCTGCGTAAGAGGAGGAATCACAGACACGTCAGTCGCTGCGTAAGAGGAGGAATCACAGACACGTCAGTCACGAAGAGAAGGAATCACAGACACGTCAGTTGCTGAGGAACAGGAGGAATCACAGACACGTCAGTCACGAAGAGAAGGAATCACAGACACATCAGTTGCTGAGGAAGAGGAGGAATCACAGACACGTCAGTCACTAAGAGGAGGAATCACAGACACATCAGTCACTAAGAGGAGGGATTACAGACACGTCAGTCACTGAGGAAGTGGAGGAATCACAGACACGTCAGTCACTGAGGAAGAGGAGGAATCACAGACACGTCAGTCACTGAGGAAGAGGAGGAATCACAGACACGTCAGTCACTGAGGAAGTGGAGGAATCACAGACACGTCAGTCACTGAGGAAGTGGAGGAATCACAGACACGTCAGTCACTGAGGAAGAGGAGGAATCACAGACACGTCAGTCACTGAGGAAGAGGAGGAATCACAGACATGTCAGTCACTAAGAAGAGGAATCACAGACACATCAGTCACTGAGGAAGAGGAGGAATCACAGACATGTCAGTCACTAAGAAGAGGAATCACAGACACGTCAGTCACTAAGAAGAGGAATCACAGACACATCAGTCACTGAGGAAGAGGAGGAATCACAGACATGTCAGTCACTAAGAGGAGGAATCACAGACACGTCAGTCACTAAGAGGAGGAATCACAGACACGTCAGTCACTGAGGAAGTGGAGGAATCACAGACACGTCAGTCACTGAGGAAGAGGAGGAATCACAGACATGTCAGTCACTAAGAAGAGGAATCACAGACACATCAGTCACTGAGGAAGAGGAATCACAGACACGTCAGTTGCAGAGGAAGAGGAGGAATCACAGACATGTCAGTCACTAAGAAGAGGAATCACAGACACATCAGTCACTAAGAGGAGGAATCACTGTGTTAATCACAGAGTTAACTACAGACTTAATCACAATGTTAATCACATGATTAATTGCAGTGTTATTATAATATTAATCAGAGTTAATTTCAAAGTTAATCACTGTGTTAATTACATAGTTAATCACAGACATGTCAGTCACTAAGAGGAGGAATCACAGACACATCAGCCACTGAGGAAGAAGAGGAATCACAGACACGTCAGTCGCTGAGGAAGAGGAGGAATCACAGACACGTCAGTTATGAAGAGAAGGAATCACAGACACGTCAGTCACGAAGAGAAGGAATCACAGACACGTCAGTTGCTGAGGAAGAGGAGTAATCACAGACACGTCAGTCACTAAGAGAAGGAATCACAGACACGTCAGACGCTGAGTAAAAGGAGGAATCACAGACACGTTAGTCACTGCGTAAAAGGAGGAATCACAGACACGTCAGTCACTAAGAGAAGGAATCACAGACACGTCAGACGCTGAGTAAAAGGAGGAATCACAGACACGTTAGTCACTGCGTAAAAGGAGGAATCACAGACACGTCAGTCACTAAGAGAAGGAATCACAGACACGTCAGACGCTGAGGAAGAGGAGGAATCACAGACACGTCAGTCGCTGAGGAAGAGGAGGAATCACAGACACTTCAGTTGCTGAGGAAGAGGAGGAATCACAGACAAGTGAGTCACTAAGAGAAGGAATCACAGACACGTCAGTCACTGAGGAAGAGGAGGAATCACAGACACGTCAGTCGCTGCGTAAGAGGAGGAATCACAGACACGTCAGTCGCTGCGTAAGAGGAGGAATCACAGACACGTCAGTCACGAAGAGAAGGAATCACAGACACGTCAGTTGCTGAGGAACAGGAGGAATCACAGACACGTCAGTCACGAAGAGAAGGAATCACAGACACATCAGTTGCTGAGGAAGAGGGGGAATCACAGACAAGTGAGTCACTAAGAGAAGGAATCACAGACACGTCAGTCACTGTGTAAATGGAGGAATCACAGACACGTCAGTCGCTGAGGAAGAGGAGGAAACACAGACATGTCAGCCGCTGAGGAAGAGGAGGAATCACAGACATGTCAGTCACTAAGAGGAGGAATCACAGACATGTCAGTCGCTGAGGAAGAGGAGGAATCACAGACATGTCAGTCGCTGAGGAAGTAAAGGAATCACTGTGTTAATCACAGAGTTAATTACAGTGTTAATCACAGAGTTAATTACAGTGTTAATCACAATGTTAATCACATGATTAATTGCAGCGTTAATCACATTTAATTACAGTATTAATTACAGTGTTATTATAATATTAATCAGAGTTAATTTCAAAGTTAATCACAGAGTTAATTACAGAGTTAATCACTGTGTTAATTACAGAGTTAATTACAGTGTGAAGTGTTAATTACATAGTTAATTACAGTGTTAATCGCAGAGTTTATAAGCGTTAAGTGTTAATCACAAAGTTAATTACAGTGTAAATCAGAGTTAATAAGTGTTAAGTGTTAATTACATAGTTAATTACAGTGTTAATCACAGAGTTAATACGTGTTAAGTGTTAATTACGTAGTTAATTACAGTGTTAATCACAGACACGTCAGTCACTAAGAGGAGGAATCACAGACATGTCAGTCACTGAGGAAGAGGAGGAATCACAGACACGTCAGTCGCTGAGGAAGTGGAAGAATCACTGTGTTAATCACAGAGTTAATTACAGAGTTAATCACAGAGTTAATTACAGTGTTAATCACAGAGTTAATTACAGAGTTAATCACTGTGTTAATTACAGAGTTAATTACAGTGTTAATCACAGACACGTCAGTCACTAAGAGGAGGAATCACAGACACGTCAGTCACTGAGGAAGAGGAGGAATCACAGACACGTCAGTCACTGAGGAAGAGGAGGAATCACAGACATGTCAGTCGCTGAGGAAGAGGAGGAATCACTGTGTTAATCACATAGTTAATTACAGTTAATTACAGTGTTAATTACAGAGTGAATTACAGTGTTAATCACAGTTAATTACAGTGTTAATCACATAGTTAATTACAGTGTTAATCACAATATTGATCACATGATTAATTGCAGCGTAAATCAGTTATTTACAGTATTAATTACAATGTTATTATAATATTAATCAGAGTTAATTACAGTGTTAATCACAGAGTTAATTACAGAGTTAATCACTGTGTTAATTACAGAGTTAATTACAGTGTTAATCACAGAGTTCATAAGTGTTAAGTGTTAATTACATAGTTAATTACAATGTTAATCACGGAGTTAATTACAGAGATAATTATAGTGTTCGTTACAATGTTAATCACAGAATTAATCACTGTGTTAATTTCAATGTTAATCAAAGTATTAATCACAGCTTTAATCACAGCTTTAATTACAGTGTTAATAAAAGCGTTAATTTAGAGTTAATCACAATGTTAATCACAGAGTTAATTACAGTGTTAAACACAGAATTAATAACAGTATTAAGTGTTAATTACAGTGTTAATTACAATGTTATTCACAGAGTTAACCACAATGTCAATCACAAAGTTAACTACAGAGATAATTACAGTGTTAATTTCAGTGTTAATCACAGTTTCAACAACAGTGTTAATCAGTGTTAATTACAGCGTTAAGCACAGTGTTAATTATAGTGTTAATTACAATGTTAATTGCAATGTTAATCACAGTGTTAATCAGTGTTAATTTCAAAGTTAATCACAGAGTTAATTACAGAGTTAATCACTATGTTAATTACATAGTTAATTACATAGTTAATTACATAGTTAATTACAGAGTTCATAAGTGTTACGTGTTAATTACAGAGTTAATTACAATGTTAATCACAGAGTTAATTACAGAGATAATTACAGTGTTCATTACAATGCTAATCACAGAATTAATCACTGTGTTAATTTCAATGTTAATCAAAAAAAGTATTAATCACAGCTTTAATCACAGCTTTAATTACAGTGTTAATAATAGCGTTAATTATAGAGTTAATAACAATGTTAATTACAGAGTTAATTACAGTGTTAAACACAGAGTTAATAGCAGTGTTAAGTGTTAATTACAGTGTTAATTACAATGTTAATCACAGAGTTAACCACAGTGTCAATCACAGTTAACTACAGAGATAATTACAGTGTTAATTTCAGTGTTAATCACAGAGTTAATTACAATGTTAATCAGTGTTAATCACAGTTTCAACAACAGTGTTAATCAGTGTTGATTACAGCGTTAAGCACGGTGTTAATTATAGTGTTAATTGCAATGTTAATCACAGTGTTAATCAGTGTTAATTACAGTGATAATTACAGGTTTGTTAGTGATGTATAGAAGGTTTGCGGAGCAGCAGTCAGTGCTGGCAGCCTGGAAGAGCCCAGTATGACCAGTATGTTATGTTCTGTGTGCGTTTCTCTGCCTTTTAAAATATAATTTAATTGTAAACCAGCAGATGAAAATCACACAAAGTTCTGACACTCCAGAAATCAGTCGATCAATTTCATCTGGAAAAGTTCATTAATGGTAAAAGTATGAATGTGTGTGTAGAATCTGAGACACACATTCAGACTGTTGAGTGAAGAAACTCCAGTTGATCATTGAACTGCAGTTCAGCTCTAACAGGATGGTCGTGATGATCCGGTTTACCTGATGTTTCAGGGTCCTGGTGGTCTACATAACTCTTTCTGCTGTCACAACTCAAACTGTCTCTAATCAATAATATCTAATCAATACTTAATCCGGTCACAGATTCAGGTGCAAGAACTTCTACAAATGAGTTTCAACTGTTGATCATGTTAATCGATCATCTCATTGACGCGGAGTTTATTCGCGTTGAACGTTAATTCAGCAGCGGTCGGTTCTGTCGGTGTTACCTTGTCGGTCCGGTCCGTCCGTTCCGTCCGGGACTCCCGCCGCCAGCTGAGCACCAATGACTGACAGCAAAACCGGAACCACGACGCTCCAACCCCCCATGTCTGAGAGAGACCGGGACAGGGCCAGGAGAACCGGCAGGGAGAGGCTTGTCTAACGGGGACGGAGAAGCGGGAGAACCGAGCCACACAGCCGGATCCAGAGAGCAGAGACGCGGCGGCGGCGGCGGAGAGCTTCCGTCCGGAGGAGCAGCAGGAGAACCGGGGAGCAGAGGACACACGGAGCCGGGGAGAGACAGACAGCCGCCGGACCGACCGGAGGAGAAACAGCTGGAAACTGCTGCTGGCGCGCGCCGCTCGTGCGCGCAGAGTGACTGAAAAGCGCGCGACTGAAGAAACCCGCGCGGACGAGAGTTTCTGTCCGACATGACGGAAATATTACAACATGAAAGTTTATTAATTATGTTATAAAGTCCACGAGGAGAAGAGAAAGAGCGGAACAATAAGAATATTTATGATAATTCTGAATTAAGACTTTATAAGACGAGCTGATGACGTTGAGACCGACCGATAGGTGAACAATTATCAGCCGGTTATTGGCTAATTGCTGATATATCTGCGTATGTGTCGGCCGATAAATGAGAGGAAATTAAAGGACAGAAATACCAAAGATAAGTTTTAAAAATGTTAAAGAGAAGTGATGCATTTATTTTAATCTGCAATTTTTACATTTGTTTTTCTTGAACTCAAAAATGTTAATTTGAGATGTGTTGTGTGAAAATGTAATAATAATATCAGCTGATAACATTAAACTCTCAAGTATCGGTTGGGCTATAATAAGTGATAATGTTTATTTACTGTCAGTAACAGCTGACTGGAGCATCTCAGCACTTTGAGTCAGAAAGGCTAAATTTAGATTTATCACAAGTATATTTTTTATATATACTGAGTAAAATGAAACTGAGACACCCTTCAGATACACATACTGAATATACATTGTATAATATATAATATATATGCAAATATAGAGAGAAAATATAACTATGTTAACTAAATCAGTTCAGACTAAATAACAGTTATTCAGTGTTGTTAGTTTGGTCATTTGGAAGTGAAGCTGTTACTGAATCCTATTAATAATCTTTCACTTGTTTGTTTGTTCTGTGGATGTTTTCATTGTTTTCTGTAATTCTTGTGTAATAAATCACCTTAAATAAATGTTGACTTAACTTTTATGAGGTATTCAATATACAATAATGTTTTTAATTAGAGTGATTGGATTATAAAATGTGAAAAATAAGGACACATTATCCAGCTGAAAAATGAAACAGAAAATCCTGAAGATGGAACCAGAAGCTGTTTAATGTTTGTTTTTACTGGTGATCGGTGGACTGATGCTCTGTGCGGCTGGAAACAGGCTCCATTGTTACCAGCAGCAGGTCAGAGGTCAGAGGTCAGAGGTCAGGTCTCTGCTGTCCATTCAGCTTTTGTTCTGGACCTCCATTCAGTCCTGCAGCGGCCCGGCAGAGGGTCCAGAGCCAGACTGTGAGAACCAGAGACATTCTGTCTGTTCTTCACCTCGTCATGAGGCTGCTCCAAGGTTCAGATTTGGTTTCAGGGTGAAAGTTTGAATCAGGTTTCCCTCCGCAGCCTTTTTATTTACAGTAACATAACTTTATTTATACATCATGTAGAGACAAACTGAGAAACACAGTGTAAACATAGAACATAAAACATTCTTTAAAAACTGCAAATTATTCATATTTTCAGTGATTTACAGCCATATATGAATTTAATGAAAATGAG
>NC_058113.1:35188128-35205628 GCF_914725855.1 Thunnus albacares
GGTTCATACACTCAGCAGCATCACGGAACAACTGAAAAACATAACAGAGACACAAACACTCAGAACACAGTTCACATGTCAGCTGATTATGATCCACAGGTCAACACTGAGGTCTGAGACAACACGGGTCCCCAGGTCTGATGGGAAACACTGGATCCTGCCTCCAGTGAGCAGGTCTGCCCATGACAGGAAAACCTCAGCTGTGGAACTGAGGTCCGACCTGGACTAACAACGAAGTACGTTCTCTTCTTGATATTTGGGCAGATAAGACCTTCTTCAGGACCGTTCTGCTTGGATCGTCCGTCTCATTGGCTGGAGCTAAATCCATTGGCGCTCCATCATATTCGTTAGGGTCTCAGCGCAGACTAGAGGTGTAATGGTACAGGATGTTTAGTTCGGTAAGCGACTTCCTCAGTTCGGTGCGCTCAGTGACCCAAACAATTACTGTCAAAACAGTGACGGTGTTATTACACTTAGTGTAAATGATAAATTAAATATCAATTCAGCAACTAAACTGTGTCAGTAATTGTTTTGGCCAATGCGCCATTGTTGGATGTTTACATTTTTCAAAATAAAAAGACTAAAATGTTATTTGCTATCTTTCTCTTTTTTCTGATGTACCAATAATGTATGGAACCATGAATTTTGTGTACCGTTACACCCCTAGTGCAGACTGGAAGTTATCCTGGAAGTCTTGTATGTGGATGTGTTGACAGTAAAGTCCTCCTGAGTCTTGAGAATTGAAAAGTCACAGCCTTGGTGGAGTTTACAACCCACTGAGGACCTTCTTCTTTGAGAATACACTAGTGAGTGTGGTTTGAACAAAAAGTGGTCCAGATTAGAATTTTTAGTGGCATATTTTGGGATGGGAACATCCTCCGTCATAAAACCTGGCAGTGTAACTTCCCCTCTTAACCTCTGGGTTCAGAAGCTCTGCCTGCCGGTAGTCAGCCAGCAGTACCTTCCCTTTCAGAGCTGTCTGACAGTTTGCCAGAATCTCTCTGATGTCAACTGAAAGTTCTTTCTGAACTCTTTCATTGCCTTCCTCAAGTTTTTGCTTCCAGGACAACAGAAGCTGAAGTCCTTCAGACACCATTCTGCCATTTCCAGAGATTCATCCAAACCCAAAACAGCTGCTTCTTTAACTTGACCGCTTCCTTCACAGCTGTTATCCACCAGAAGGTTCCAGGTGAAGCCAAACTTCTGTCCACACATCAGATCAGCTGATTCTACTGTCTTTGATCACGGCCTGCTCTGTTTCCATGTCCATGACCAGTTTGTCCTGATCCAGGGTCAGTCCATCGTTAATCTTCACACCTTGGACACAGATGTCTAACAACCAACCGCTCTGATTTACTACAACTGACTGACTGAGTGAAGCATTTAAGATTCAAGGACAACCATAAATACCTCTGTAGCAAGTAAAGCAAGACACTAACACAGCCAGGGTTAAAGGTCCAGTTCCGAATGGGGACATCATCCTGAAGATGTACACACTGAATGAATGAATGAATGAATGATGTGTTAAATAAACCAGGAGCATCTCTGTGTTGGTGTTTTATTCCTTTTACTCCTTGAACTCAAAGTTTCCAGAGTCCTCTCTGTGATGAGTTTTATGATGGCTGTGAAAAGCTCCACTGGGACATAAGAATTCCTTTCTTCATTCCTTAGAAACAGACTTTCTGAACATCAGTGAGCCATGTTGAGGTCACATCTCTGTACTGACGCTGGTGATCTCAGGTAAACTAAGTCTTACTGATAGTAAATGTAAGAAAATGTTCAGTGACAACAGACCAAAAACCATGAACGTGTTCAAATATGATGCGTACTACAAGTTCAGCAGGTCCTCAAAATAATCAAGGTTCATTTAAGTGTGAGTGTTTATTCTTAACTTCAGGAACTTTAGGAACAGCAGTTTCTTAAAATAATGTTTAACTCAAAGTCTACTGACAAGCTTTTTCCAGACCTTTCAAAACATCTCTCAAGTCTTCATCAGAGAACTGAGGATGACTTGGCTCCACTGTCATCACAAACTTTGGTCATGTAATATAAAGTGATAACAACTGGTCACACTGAAACCATGAGCTCCGTTTGAAAGCTCCAGAAAAAGACAGTAAGTGAATCTTGAGTTAAGATTTTCTTAAATTGGGGTTAATCTGCAGCTGGAGTTAAAGACATTGTCCTTCATCAGTGACAGAGGGACATCAGTAGAGCTAAACTGTGTCAGTAATAGTTTCTACTGCATCAACTAAACTGTGTCAGTAATAGTTTCCACTGCAACAACTAAACTGTGTCAGTAATAGTTTCCACTGCAACAACTTAACTGTGTCAGTAATAGTTTCCACTGCATCACAACTAAACTGTGTCAGTAATAGTTTCCACTGCAACAACTAAACTGTGTCAGTAATAGTTTCCACTGCAACAACTAAACTGTGTCAGTAATAGTTTCCACTGCAGCAACTAAACTGTGTCAGTAATAGTTTCTACTGCAACAACTAAACTGTGTCAGTAATAGTTTCCACTGCAGCAACTAAACTGTGTCAGTAATAGTTTCTACTCCAACAACTAAACTGTGTCAGTAATAGTTTCCACTGCAGCAACTGAACTGTGTCAGTAATAGTTTCCACTGCATCACAACTAAACTGTGTCAGTAATAGTTTCCACTGCAGCAACTGAACTGTGTCAGTAATAGTTTCCACTGCAACAACTAAACTGTGTCAGTAATAGTTTCCACTGCAACAACTAAACTGTGTCAATAATAGTTTCCAGTGCATCAGCTAAACTGAGTCAGTAATAGTTTCCACTGCATCACAACTAAACTGTGTCAGTAATAGTTTCCACTGCAGCAACTGAACTGTGTCAGTAATAGTTTCCACTGCAACGACTAAACTGTGTCAGTAATAGTTTCCACTGCAACAACTAAACTGTGTCAATAATAGTTTCCAGTGCATCAACTAAACTGAGTCAGTAATAGTTTCCACTGCAGCAACTAAACTGTGTCAGTAATAGTTTCCACTGCAACAACTAAACTGGGTAATAATAGTTTCCACTGCAACAACTAAACTGGGTCAGTAATAGTTTCCACTGCAACAACTAAACTGTGTCAGTAATAGTTTCCACTGCAACAACTAAACTGGGTAATAATAGTTTCCACTGCAACAACTAAACTGGGTCAGTAATAGTTTCCACTGCAACAACTAAACTGTGTCAGTAATAGTTTCCACTGCAACAACTAAACTGTGTCAGTAATAGTTTCCACTGCAACAACTAAACTGTCGGTAATAATAGTTTCCACTGCAACAACTAAACTGTGTCAGTAATAGTTTCCAGTGCATCAACTAAACTGAGTCAGTAATAGTTTCCAGTGCAACAACTAAACTGAGTCAGTAATACTTTCCACTGCAGCAACTAAACTGTGTCAGTAATAGTTTCCAGTGCATCAACTAAACTGTGTCAGTAATAGTTTCCACTGCAGCAACTAAACTGTGTCAGTAATAGTTTCCACTGCATCACAACTAAACTGTGTCAGTAATAGTTTCCACTGCATCAACTAAACTGAGTCAGTAATAGTTTCCACTGTAACGACTAAACTGGGTCAGTAATAGTTTCCACTGCAACAACTAAACTGTCAGTAATAGTTTCCACTGCAACAACTAAACTGTCGGTAATAATAGTTTCCACTGCAACAACTAAACTGTGTCAGTAATAGTTTCCAGTGCATCAACTAAACTGAGTCAGTAATAGTTTCCAGTGCAACAACTAAACTGAGTCAGTAATACTTTCCACTGCAGCAACTAAACTGTGTCAGTAATAGTTTCCAGTGCATCAACTAAACTGTGTCAGTAATAGTTTCCACTGCAGCAACTAAACTGTGTCAGTAATAGTTTCCACTGCATCACAACTAAACTGTGTCAGTAATAGTTTCCACTGCATCAACTAAACTGAGTCAGTAATAGTTTCCACTGCAGCAACTAAACTGTGTCAGTAATAGTTTCCACTGCAGCAACTAAACTGTGTCAGTAATAGTTTCCACTGCATCACAACTAAACTGTGTCAGTAATAGTTTCCAGTGCAACAACTAAACTGTGTCAGTAATAGTTTCCACTGCATCACAACTAAACTGTGTCAGTAATAGTTTCCACTGCATCACAACTAAACTGTGTCAGTAATAGTTTCCACTGCAACAACTAAACTGTGTCAGTAATAGTTTCCACTGCAACAACTAAACTGTGTCAGTAATAGTTTCCACTGCAGCAACTAAACTGTGTCAGTAATAGTTTCTACTGCAACAACTAAACTGTGTCAGTAATAGTTTCCACTGCAGCAACTAAACTGTGTCAGTAATAGTTTCTACTCCAACAACTAAACTGTGTCAGTAATAGTTTCCACTGCAGCAACTGAACTGTGTCAGTAATAGTTTCCACTGCATCACAACTAAACTGTGTCAGTAATAGTTTCCACTGCAGCAACTGAACTGTGTCAGTAATAGTTTCCACTGCAACAACTAAACTGTGTCAGTAATAGTTTCCACTGCAACAACTAAACTGTGTCAATAATAGTTTCCAGTGCATCAACTAAACTGAGTCAGTAATAGTTTCCACTGCATCACAACTAAACTGTGTCAGTAATAGTTTCCACTGCAGCAACTGAACTGTGTCAGTAATAGTTTCCACTGCAACGACTAAACTGTGTCAGTAATAGTTTCCACTGCAACAACTAAACTGTGTCAATAATAGTTTCCAGTGCATCAACTAAACTGAGTCAGTAATAGTTTCCACTGCAGCAACTAAACTGTGTCAGTAATAGTTTCCACTGCAACAACTAAACTGGGTAATAATAGTTTCCACTGCAACAACTAAACTGGGTCAGTAATAGTTTCCACTGCAACAACTAAACTGTGTCAGTAATAGTTTCCACTGCAACAACTAAACTGTCGGTAATAATAGTTTCCACTGCAACAACTAAACTGTGTCAGTAATAGTTTCCACTGCAACAACTAAACTGGGTCAGTAATAGTTTCCACTGCAACACAACTAAACTGTGTCAGTAATAGTTTCCACTGCAACGACTAAACTGGGTAATAATAGTTTCCACTGCAACAACTAAACTGGGTCAGTAATAGTTTCCACTGCAACAACTAAACTGTCAGTAATAGTTTCCACTGCATCACAACTAAACTGTGTCAGTAATAGTTTCCAGTGCAACAACTAAACTGTGTCAGTAATAGTTTTCACTGCATCACAACTAAACTGTGTCAGTAATAGTTTCCACTGCATCACAACTAAACTGTGTCAGTAATAGTTTCCAGTGCATCAACTAAACTGAGTCAGTAATACTTTCCACTGCAGCAACTAAACTGAGTCAGTAATACTTTCCACTGCAGCAACTAAACTGTGTCAGTAATAGTTTCCACTGCAACAACTAAACTGTGTCAGTAATAGTTTCCAGTGCATCAACTAAACTGAGTCAGTAATAGTTTCCAGTGCATCAACTAAACTGAGTCAGTAATAGTTTCCACTGCAACAACTAAACTGAGTCAGTAATACTTTCCACTGCAGCAACTAAACTGTGTCAGTAATAGTTTCCAGTGCATCAACTAAACTGTGTCAGTAATAGTTTCCACTGCAGCAACTAAACTGTGTCAGTAATAGTTTCCACTGCATCACAACTAAACTGTGTCAGTAATAGTTTCCACTGCATCAACTAAACTGAGTCAGTAATAGTTTCCACTGCAGCAACTAAACTGTGTCAGTAATAGTTTCCACTGCAGCAACTAAACTGTGTCAGTAATAGTTTCCACTGCATCACAACTAAACTGTGTCAGTAATAGTTTCCACTGCATCACAACTAAACTGTGTCAGTAATAGTTTCCAGTGCAACGACTAAACTGTGTCAGTAATAGTTTCCAGTGCAACAACTAAACTGTGTCAGTAATAGTTTCCACTGCATCACAACTAAACTGTGTCAGTAATAGTTTCCAGTGCATCAACTAAACTGAGTCAGTAATACTTTCCACTGCAGCAACTAAACTGTGTCAGTAATAGTTTCCACTGCAGCAACTAAACTGAGTCAGTAATAGTTTCCACTGCAGCAACTAAACTGTGTCAGTAATAGTTTCCACTGCATCACAACTAAACTGTGTCAGTAATAGTTTCCACTGCATCAACTAAACTGAGTCAGTAATAGTTTCCACTGCAGCAACTAAACTGTGTCAGTAATAGTTTCCACTGCATCACAACTAAACTGTGTCAGTAATAGTTTCCACTGCATCACAACTAAACTGTGTCAGTAATAGTTTCCAGTGCAACAACTAAACTATGTCAGTAATAGTTTCCAGTGCATCAACTAAACTGTGTCAGTAATAGTTTCCACTGCATCACAACTAAACTGTGTCAGTAATAGTTTCCAGTGCATCAACTAAACTGAGTCAGTAATAGTTTCCACTGCAGCAACTAAACTGTGTCAGTAATAGTTTCCACTGTAACGACTAAACTGGGTCAGTAATAGTTTCCACTGCAACAACTAAACTGTCAGTAATAGTTTCCACTGCAACAACTAAACTGTCAGTAATAGTTTCCACTGCAACAATTAAACTGTGTCAGTAATAGTTTCCACTGCATCACAACTAAACTGTCAGTAATAGTTTCCACTGCAACAATTAAACTGTGTCAGTAATAGTTTCCACTGCATCACAACTAAACTGTCAGTAATAGTTTCTACTGCATCACAACTACACTGTGTCAGTAATAGTTTCCACTGCAACACAACTAAACTGTGTCAGTAATAGTTTCCACTGCATCAACTAAACTGTGTCAGTAATAGTTTCCACTGCATCAACTAAACTGTGTCAGTAATAGTTTCCACTGCATCACAACTAAACTGAGTCAGTAATAGTTTCCACTGCATCAACTAAACTGTGTCAGTAATAGTTTCCACTGCATCAACTAAACTGTGTCAGTAATAGTTTCCTCTGCATCACAACTAAACTGTGTCAGTAATAGTTTCCACTGCATCACAACTAAACTGAGTCAGTAATAGTTTCCACTGCAGCAACTAAACTGTGTCAGTAATAGTTTCCACTGCAACAACTAAACTGTGTCAGTAATAGTTTCCACTGCATCACAACTAAACTGTGTCAGTAATAGTTTCCACTGCATCACAACTAAACTGTGTCAGTAATAGTTTCCACTGCAACACAACTAAACTGTGTCAGTAATAGTTTCCACTGCATCACAACTAAACTGTGTCAGTAATAGTTTCCACTGCAGCAACTAAACTGTGTCAGTAATAGTTTCCACTGCAGCAACTAAACTGTGTCAGTAATAGTTTCCACTGCAGCATCAGACTGGAAGTAATCCTGGAAGTCTTGAATGTGGATGTGTTGACGGTAAAGTCCTCCTGAGTCTTGAGAATTGAAAAGTCACAGCCTTGGTGGAGTTTTCAGCCCACTGAGGACGTTCTTCTTTGAGAATACAGAAGTGAGTGTGGTTTGAACAAAAAGTGGTAAGCCACATTTTTATGATAAACCTTTTAGATCTTGGTTGTTTTTAACTTTATCCTTTAACTGGATGAAGGATTTTAGTCGTTGGACGTCTGGACTTCAAGTTATCAGAGAAACAAGCTGAGCAAACGTTAGCAGCAGCTCGGCTAACAGCCCCTCCCAGACGTCCTGTGCCCACCAAACAGCGTCAAAAACACTGATTTTTTATGTGAAACTTCTGTATTCAGTGTTTTTTACCCGTTTTAATCAGCCGGTCTGTTTGTTCTGGAGAGGAGGAGACCTCTGAGGATAGTTCGGCTCTCAGTAAAAAAAAAAAAAGTAATTCTAACCCGCAGAAGCTGGTTGTGTAACAATAAAGACAACAACTCCCATGATCCCGTGCTACTTTACGACATCATCACACGCTGTCTTTTGTTATTGTTTTGACTGAGATCCCTAGCGGCAAAATAACAAGATCCAATTCCATATTTACAAGAAGATATTAAACTATCATAATTATGATGAATCTAATAATTACCAGAAAAGAGCTCATTATTACCAGAAAAATCTCATAATTACATAATTATAAAATACAGACGTCATAAAGGCCTCCAGTTTATTTGGCGATCATGAATATGCACAGAAGACTTCATGATGATCTGTGATGGATTTGTTGTTCAGCTACTTCAATGCTGCACTGACCGACTGACATCATCATCCTCCTCCTCCTCCTCCTCCTAACCTTCTTTCCTTTGATTTATTTTGTTTCCAGCATCATTTCTTTTCTTTCACTCTTCAGAAATTACAACTCGACTGGTTTCAGACAGTGGAAGAGCAGCTCTAGTTTCACTGGACCTGAGTCAACTGTTGTTGAACAGAACTATCTCTCTAAAAACCATCTATTGAATAAAACTTTCTACAATGATGATTTTTATGTTCGTAACTGAGGTCAAAGAGTCTGAAACCAAGTCAGCCGAGAGGAAACATTTAAGACTGGATCTAAAGTTTTCCTTGCTCCCTGGAGAGCCGACCCTCTGAGGACTTTTCATGCTGACAGAAACAAATTTTTATTTAACGAGTTTCTCCTGAACGCTGACTGACCTCTGACCTTTTCCAAAAGTGGACGGATTGTTCCAAACCAGCAGTTTTCCAGCAGAAAGATCCATTGAAGAGAGTTTTCCTTTCTCTGTAAATGTGTTCCGACCACTTCAAGGAAAAGGCTGCACACATGGAAACCATATATATCTCTGTACAGACTGGAAAACTGTGCTGATGTTAGTCAGACTTGAATCCTCCTCACAGAGGAACACAGAACATGAGCTGCTTGGTGCTTTTTCACAGAGATGTGTTTAAGTCACTGCATATCGCAGCTTTTATTTCACAGCTCACAGCTGAATGTCTAACATGTCCTCACCTCCTTCTCCAGCTCCTCTCCGGCCTCCAGGCTCTCGTTTCCTCGCAGCAGTCGCAGTTTCTCCAGCTGTCTGCGTTGCATCCGTCCGGGCAGGAAGAAGTTGAGGGGGAACGGCATGTGCTCGGCGTACCAGCGGCGAGTCACGTCCACGTAGTTCTTTGGCTCGATCCAGAACGCGTAGATCTGCAACAGACATGATCCCTCCTCAACACAAACCTTGTTTTGTTTTCGTGATAAACATGGGCGTGTTTAAAGCGGTTCTCACCAGGGCAGGCATGAGTTTCTCCTCCATCAGAGAGATGAAGGCCAGGCTGTCGGCGCCCTCCTTGGCCGACAGGTCGTAGTCTGCATTATATTTCTGAAAAACAAATCAGATTTTCTGCTGAGAGAAACAACAACAACACGGACACATTAAAGTCTCTCACGCACCACAATTTAAAACACCAACATCTGTGGTGAATTCAGTTCATTCTAATAGAGTCTCTGGTCACGCTTTGTTTTACACGTCCTTTCATTTTATTACATTTTCCTAGAAATGCTCACAGTAATTCGCAGATATTTAATGATTAATGTTTAGGACATTTTACAGAGAGGCTGCTGCAATTTGGTACAAACTGTAAGAAAAAAAGCATAAAGTTGGTTGAGTTGGTAAGAACTCATCACATCTGGGTTCCTAGTTGTTAATTAGCAAAACTTCTTAATAAATTACACTCTTAACAATTTAACTAACAGAAGATACTTGGTTTGTATTGATATTGGCATGATAGAGTCTTTCTTATAACTCTTTAATGAGCACCTAATACAACCATATGACATCATCATTTCAAAGAACAGTCACACAGCAGCTACTGCATATCAAACTACAACTCAACCAACTTAATATTCTTTTTCTTATACTTTGTACCAAATTACACCCTTTCGCTAAAATAACTTAAAACTGTTGGTGACCTGTTGGTAAACGGGACGCGACATTCACGTGTCCTTTAATGAACGTGACGCGACATTCACGCGTCCTTTAATGAAAGTGACGCGACATTCACGCGTCCTTTAATGAACGGGACGCGACATTCACGCGTCCTTTAATGAACGGGACGCGACATTCACGCGTCCTTTAATAAACGTGACGCGACATTCACGCGTCCTTTAATGAACGTGACGCGACATTCACGCGTCCTTTAATAAACGTGACGCGACATTCACGCGTCCCTTAATGAACGGGACGCGACATTCACGCGTCCCTTAATGAACGGGACGCGACATTCACGCGTCCTTTAATAAACGGGACGCGACATTCACGCGTCCTTTAATAAACGTGACGCGACATTCACGCGTCCTTTAATAAACGTGACGCGACATTCACGCGTCCCTTAATGAACGGGACGCGACATTCACGCGTCCCTTAATGAACGGGACGCGACATTCACGCGTCCTTTAATAAACGTGACGCGACATTCACGCGTCCTTTAATAAACGTGACGCGACATTCACGCGTCCTTTAATGAACGTGACGCGACATTCACGCGTCCTTTAATGAACGGGACGCGACATTCACGCGTCCTTTAATGAACGTGACGCGACATTCACGCGTCCCTTAATAAACGTGACGCGACATTCACGCGTCCTTTAATAAACGTGACGCGACATTCACGCGTCCTTTAATAAACGTGACGCGACATTCACGCGTCCTTTAATGAACGTGACGCGACATTCACGCGTCCCTTAATAAACGGGACGCGACATTCACGCGTCCTTTAATAAACGGGACGCGACATTCACGCGTCCTTTAATAAACGTGACGCGACATTCACGCGTCCTTTAATGAACGTGACGCGACATTCACGCGTCCCTTAATAAACGGGACGCGACATTCACGCGTCCCTTAATGAACGTGACGTGACATTCACGCGTCCTTTAATAAACGGGACGCGACATTCACGCGTCCCTTAATGAACGTGACGTGACATTCACGCGTCCTTTAATAAACGGGACGCGACATTCACGCGTCCCTTAATGAACGGGGCGCGACATTCACGCGTCCTTTAATAAACGGGACGCGACATTCACGCGTCCTTTAATAAACGTGACGCGACATTCACGCGTCCTTTAATGAACGTGACGCGACATTCACGCGTCCTTTAATAAACGTGACGCGACATTCACGCGTCCTTTAATAAACGTGACGCGACATTCACGCGTCCTTTAATAAACGTGATGCGACATTCACGCGTCCTTTAATAAACGGGACGCGACATTCACGCGTCCTTTAATGAACGGGACGCGACATTCACGCGTCCTTTAATAAACGTGACGCGACATTCACGCGTCCTTTAATAAACGGGACGCGACATTCACGCGTCCTTTAATGAACGTGACGCGACATTCACGCGTCCTTTAATGAACGTGACGCGACATTCACACGTCCCTTAATGAACGGGACGCGACATTCACGCGTCCTTTAATGAACGTGACGCGACATTCACGCGTCCTTTAATGAACGGGACGCGACATTCACGCGTCCTTTAATGAACGTGACGCGACATTCACGCGTCCCTTAATGAACGGGACGCGACATTCACGCGTCCTTTAATAAACGTGACGCGACATTCACGCGTCCTTTAATGAACGGGACGCGACATTCACGCGTCCCTCAATGAACGTGACGCGACATTCACGCGTCCTTTAATAAACGGGACGCGACATTCACGCGTCCCTTAATGAACGGGACGCGACATTCACGCGTCCTTTAATAAACGTGATGCGACATTCACGCGTCCCTCAATGAACGTGACGCGACATTCACGCGTCCTTTAATAAACGGGACGCGACATTCACGCGTCCCTTAATGAACGGGACGCGACATTCACGCGTCCTTTAATAAACGGGACGCGACATTCACGCGTCCTTTAATAAACGGGACGCGACATTCACGCGTCCTTTAATAAACGTGACGCGACATTCACGCGTCCCTTAATGAACGGGACGCGACATTCACGCGTCCCTTAATGAACGGGACGCGACATTCACGCGTCCTTTAATAAACGTGACGCGACATTCACGCGTCCTTTAATAAACGTGACGCGACATTCACGCGTCCTTTAATGAAAGTGACGCGACATTCACGCGTCCTTTAATGAACGGGACGCGACATTCACGCGTCCTTTAATGAACGGGACGCGACATTCACGCGTCCTTTAATAAACGTGACGCGACATTCACGCGTCCTTTAATGAACGTGACGCGACATTCACGCGTCCTTTAATAAACGTGACGCGACATTCACGCGTCCCTTAATGAACGGGACGCGACATTCACGCGTCCCTTAATGAACGGGACGCGACATTCACGCGTCCTTTAATAAACGGGACGCGACATTCACGCGTCCTTTAATAAACGTGACGCGACATTCACGCGTCCTTTAATAAACGTGACGCGACATTCACGCGTCCCTTAATGAACGGGACGCGACATTCACGCGTCCCTTAATGAACGGGACGCGACATTCACGCGTCCTTTAATAAACGTGACGCGACATTCACGCGTCCTTTAATAAACGTGACGCGACATTCACGCGTCCTTTAATGAACGTGACGCGACATTCACGCGTCCTTTAATGAACGGGACGCGACATTCACGCGTCCTTTAATGAACGTGACGCGACATTCACGCGTCCCTTAATAAACGGGACGCGACATTCACGCGTCCTTTAATAAACGTGACGCGACATTCACGCGTCCTTTAATAAACGTGACGCGACATTCACGCGTCCTTTAATGAACGTGACGCGACATTCACGCGTCCCTTAATAAACGGGACGCGACATTCACGCGTCCTTTAATAAACGGGACGCGACATTCACGCGTCCTTTAATAAACGTGACGCGACATTCACGCGTCCTTTAATGAACGTGACGCGACATTCACGCGTCCCTTAATAAACGGGACGCGACATTCACGCGTCCCTTAATGAACGTGACGTGACATTCACGCGTCCTTTAATAAACGGGACGCGACATTCACGCGTCCCTTAATGAACGTGACGTGACATTCACGCGTCCTTTAATAAACGGGACGCGACATTCACGCGTCCCTTAATGAACGGGGCGCGACATTCACGCGTCCTTTAATAAACGGGACGCGACATTCACGCGTCCTTTAATAAACGTGACGCGACATTCACGCGTCCTTTAATGAACGTGACGCGACATTCACGCGTCCTTTAATAAACGTGACGCGACATTCACGCGTCCTTTAATAAACGTGACGCGACATTCACGCGTCCTTTAATAAACGTGACGCGACATTCACGCGTCCTTTAATAAACGGGACGCGACATTCACGCGTCCTTTAATGAACGGGACGCGACATTCACGCGTCCTTTAATAAACGTGACGCGACATTCACGCGTCCTTTAATAAACGGGACGCGACATTCACGCGTCCTTTAATGAACGTGACGCGACATTCACGCGTCCTTTAATGAACGTGACGCGACATTCACACGTCCCTTAATGAACGGGACGCGACATTCACGCGTCCTTTAATGAACGTGACGCGACATTCACGCGTCCTTTAATGAACGGGACGCGACATTCACGCGTCCTTTAATGAACGTGACGCGACATTCACGCGTCCCTTAATGAACGGGACGCGACATTCACGCGTCCTTTAATAAACGTGACGCGACATTCACGCGTCCTTTAATGAACGGGACGCGACATTCACGCGTCCCTCAATGAACGTGACGCGACATTCACGCGTCCTTTAATAAACGGGACGCGACATTCACGCGTCCCTTAATGAACGTGACGCGACATTCACGCGTCCTTTAATAAACGTGATGCGACATTCACGCGTCCCTCAATGAACGTGACGCGACATTCACGCGTCCTTTAATAAACGGGACGCGACATTCACGCGTCCCTTAATGAACGGGACGCGACATTCACGCGTCCTTTAATAAACGGGACGCGACATTCACGCGTCCTTTAATAAACGGGACGCGACATTCACGCGTCCTTTAATAAACGTGACGCGACATTCACGCGTCCCTTAATGAACGTGACGTGACATTCACGCGTCCTTTAATGAACGTGACGTGACATTCACGCGTCCTTTAATAAACGGGACGCGACATTCACGCGTCCTTTAATAAACGGGACGCGACATTCACGCGTCCTTTAATGAACGGGACGCGACATTCACGCGTCCTTTAATAAACGTGACGCGACATTCACGCGTCCTTTAATAAACGGGACGCGACATTCACGCGTCCTTTAATGAACGTGACGCGACATTCACGCGTCCTTTAATGAACGTGACGCGACATTCACACGTCCCTTAATGAACGGGACGCGACATTCACGCGTCCTTTAATGAACGTGACGCGACATTCACGCGTCCTTTAATGAACGGGACGCGACATTCACGCGTCCTTTAATGAACGTGACGCGACATTCACGCGTCCTTTAATAAACGTGACGCGACATTCACGCGTCCTTTAATGAACGGGACGCGACATTCACGCGTCCTTTAATAAACGTGATGCGACATTCACGCGTCCCTCAATGAACGTGACGCGACATTCACGCGTCCTTTAATAAACGGGACGCGACATTCACGCGTCCCTTAATGAACGGGACGCGACATTCACGCGTCCTTTAATAAACGGGACGCGACATTCACGCGTCCTTTAATAAACGTGACGCGACATTCACGCGTCCTTTAATAAACGGGACGCGACATTCACGCGTCCTTTAATAAACGGGACGCGACATTCACGCGTCCTTTAATAAACGTGACGCGACATTCACGCGTCCTTTAATGAACGTGACGCGACATTCACGCGTCCTTTAATAAACGGGACGCGACATTCACGCGTCCTTTAATGAACGTGACGCGACATTCACGCGTCCTTTAATAAACGTGACGCGACATTCACGCGTCCTTTAATAAACGGGACGCGACATTCACGCGTCCTTTAATGAACGTGACGCGACATTCACGCGTCCTTTAATGAACGTGACGCGACATTCACGCGTCCTTTAATAAACGTGACGCGACATTCACGCGTCCTTTAATAAACGGGACGCGACATTCACGCGTCCTTTAATGAACGGGACGCGACATTCACGCGTCCTTTAATAAACGGGACGCGACATTCACGCGTCCTTTAATAAACGTGACGCGACATTCACGCGTCCTTTAATGAACGGGACGCGACATTCACGCGTCCTTTAATAAACGGGACGCGACATTCACGCGTCCTTTAATAAACGTGACGCGACATTCACGCGTCCTTTAATGAACGGGACGCGACATTCACGCGTCCCTTAATGAACGTGACGCGACATTCACGCGTCCTTTAATAAACGTGACGCGACATTCACGCGTCCTTTAATAAACGTGACGCGACATTCACGCGTCCTTTAATGAACGTGACGCGACATTCACGCGTCCTTTAATAAACGTGACGCGACATTCACGCGTCCTTTAATAAACGTGACGCGACATTCACGCGTCCTTTAATAAACGTGACGCGACATTCACGCGTCCTTTAATAAACGTGACGCGACATTCACGCGTCCTTTAATGAACGTGACGCGACATTCACGCGTCCTTTAATGAACGTGACGCGACATTCACGCGTCCTTTAATGAACGTGACGCGACATTCACGCGTCCTTTAATGAACGTGACGCGACATTCACGCGTCCTTTAATGAACGTGACGCGACATTCACGCGTCCTTTAATGAACGTGACGCGACATTCACGCGTCCTTTAATGAACGTGACGCGACATTCACGCGTCCTTTAATAAACGGGACGCGACATTCACGCATCCTTTAATGAACGGGACGCGACATTCACGCGTCCTTTAATGAACGGGACGCGACATTCACGCGTCCTTTAATAAACGGGACGCGACATTCACGCGTCCTTTAATAAACGGGACGCGACATTCACGCGTCCTTTAATGAACGTGATGCGACATTCACGCGTCCTTTAACAAACTCATTTCTCAGGTTTCTTTCCCGTTGACCACATCTGGATTTTTTATCCTTATTGGGCTAAAACATGTGAAGTTTGTCCTGCGGGTGGCGCTAGAGGAAGAAAAGGTCATTAAGAGCAGAGCAGGAATTACATCAGATCAGATTCAGTTCTTCTTCTATTTGCACATTAAAAGTGTTGCTAGAATAAAAAGGTGAACTGTGTTGCGGTCCGTCCTCTGTGGAGCAGGAATATCTGCACCAAACTTCATTCAATCTGGAGGATTTTTCAGATTTGCACTAAACCAAAGTGAAAATGAAGGAAGAAGAAGCTGAGACCTGAATGCAGTCTGAGTAGAAAACAAGAAGAAGAATCTGCACTGAAGCAGCAGAAGAAGAAGAAGAAGAAGAAAGTGTGAGTGAAAGGAATAAATTAGAGTTAAATCTCTGCAGCCGAGCATGAAGCAGCTTCTTCAGCAGCTCTCCTTTCGTTGTGGTTTCTGACCGACCTACCGCAGCGTGGAGGCACCGTGGCATGCTGGGTAATGGCTTCCAGCTGCCTGTTAGCTGCTGAACGCCGGTGTTGGGCTCAGAGACATGACTTCTGCTGAGGGGAATGTGGGTCAGAGACCGAGTCTGAAGGAAAACAGCAGCTGAAGGTCGTCAAGAAAAGACTCGATCAAACGTCGGAACAGAAAACTGAAATATGAAACTCTGTCGTTCCTGAGCTGCTTCGGATGAAGTTTGGACTAAAACGAACGGATTCTCTGAAGGCGTTCACTGGAATACAGACAAGTTCTCCCATTTTTATACTTTGTTAAAAATGCAGCGACGATCAGCTTCCTCACAGCTGAGATCATGTTTATTATTATTATTAGTAGTAGTAGTATTATCATTATTATTATAATTATTATAATTATCATTATTATTATAATTGTTATTATCATCATTATTAGTAGTAGTAGTATTATTATCATAATTAATATAATTGTTATAATTATCATCATGATTATTATTATTATTATTAGTAGTAGTAGTAGTATTATAATTAGTAGTAGTAGTAGTAGTATAATTAGTAGTAGTAGTAGTAGTAGTACTAGTAGTAGTAGTAGTATAATTAGTAGTAGTAGTAGTAGTAGTATTATCATCCATCCGTACATGTTGGAGCTGAATGACCTCTGAAATATGAGAGTGGACAACACATGGAAACACCTTAGCAACCACCTTAGCAACCAAGATTACAGAACGGACGGCTGTTTATGAGCATGTGCAACGCGCCGACGTCAGCTCGTCAGCAAGGTAGAAAAAAAGAGTCAAAAACGAAGCGTTGAGAGCAGGTTGAAGCCCTGAGTCTCGACTTGCAGGCAGCGTTTCTACAGACGTTCACCAGTTTTGGAACTTTGACCTTGTTTAACATCCGACATCAGAACAGGAAATAAATAAAGCTGAATATGAAGCCTGTTGTTTTTGTTTTTGCTGTTTAGGTTCATTCAGTGAGCAGGATGGATGTTCAGTGTTGTTGCTTGATAAACTGTTTTCCTCTGTGAGCGCTGACTGATCTGTCTTAAACCATCAGTCAGTCATCAGATGAACATTAAAGCTGTGTTTCTTGCTGTAATCATT
>NC_058113.1:35210628-35295628 GCF_914725855.1 Thunnus albacares
ACAGAGTCCAGCGCTGCCAACCGAGCGAGCAGCACACACACGGCGCACACACGGAAACTTCACAGCAACACAGAATCCAGCAGATCCAACACGACTCACTGACAACAAACCATTAATTCATCCTGAGAAACTGCAGATAGTTAATCAATAAGAGCCTCTTTCTCTGCTGTGTTATGAAGCTGAAGCTTTGTGGACTGTTGCTCCAACAAAACGAGACGTTTAATGACGTCACTTCAGACTCTGGAAACTGGGACGCACACGGACTGTTTTACAACATTTAATAGACTAAATCACTAATCATGAGAAGGATTGATACATGAATCAATAGTTGCAGCCCTATAATGACTCCAGGACACTTTAACAGTCAACTTTCATCCAAATGCCTCAAAATTTTAACAACATTTCCATAAAATGTTGAATATAAAACGCAGTGACGTTAGTTTCATCCACTGCTGCAGCAGATAAACCGTCGCAGAAGAAGAAGAGACACAACGAGACGACGTCATTAAAACCTCAAAACGATGGAAACATGAAGTTTCTGTTTGTTTCATGTATTGATGTGAGGAAGGTTACAGTCTCCTCATCATCACATTTGAGCTGCTGTTACTTCCAGACAGCAGGAAACTCCTTCTGAAGACATTTATTTTAATTTTCTGTTTCCACTTTATTCTTTATGTGCAAACTGAAAACATGAATGTTTTGGTGTTTTCTTGGTTTGCTTCCCGTTGACCACATCTGGATTTTTTATCCTTATTGGGCTAAAACATGTGAAGTTTGTCCTGCGGGTGGCGCTAGAGGAAGAAAAGGTCATTAAATCTAAAGACTTCATCCTCTGAGAGCAGGAATTACATCAGATCAGATTTTGCACATTTAAAGTGTTGCTAGAATAAAAAGGTGAACTGTGTTGCGGTCCGTCCTCTGTGGAGCAGGAAAATCTGCACCAAACTTCATTCAATCTGGAGGATTTTTCAGGTTTTCACTGAACCAAAGTGAAAACGAAGGAAGAAGAAGCTGAGACCTGAATGCAGTCTGAGTAGAAAACAAGAAGAAGAATCTGCACTGAAGCAGCAGAAGAAGAAGAAGAAGAAGAAGTTAAATGTGCAGCCGAGCGTGAGGCAGCTTCTTCAGCAGCTCTCCTGCAGCGTGGAGGCACCGCGGCATGCTGGGTAATGGCTTCCGTTGGTGTTTTTTTAATTTCCAACATTTCGACTCAGATCACAGTGTGAATGAAAACAGGAGACGGAAACACACCTGATGAAAGACTTGAAAAGAGCTGCAACTAACAAATATTTCCAGTTTTGATTCTTCTGCAGATTAATTTCTTCATTAATCATTTTGTTTATAAAATGTTATGATTTTTTAAAGCCCAACATGGCGTCTTCAAACGTCTCGTTTTGTCTCATCAAAAGTCAAAGAATCCAAAGATATTCAGATTATGATCATGTACGACACATAAAAGCTTCAAATCCTCACATTTAAGAATATCTGGCATCTTTTAGTCAAAAAATAAGTAAAATGATTATTCTACACTGGTCCTTTAACACGTTACACACTGGTCCTTTAACACGTTACGCACTGGTCCTTTAACACGTTACGCACTGGTCCTTTAACACGTTACGCACTGGTCCTTTAACACGTTACACACTGGTCCTTTAACACGTTACGCACTGGCCCTTTAACACGTTACTCACTGGTCCTTTAACACGTTACACACTGGCCCTTTAACACTACAACACTACAACAACTACAGCTCCCATGAGTCTTAGCAATTGCCACACTGTCAAAGCCTCATGGGAGCCTCTTTAGATCTGAAACAAGACACATTTGACGTAGAGAAACGTCGTCCAACAGGAGAGCAGGAGGCAGCAGCTCATCCATCATGATGAGGTCATGATGGATGAGCTGCTGTCTGAGGATGTTTCCTGTAAATGTTGCGGTTTGTGTCTGCAGCCGGACGTCAGCCGTTAAACTGAGTTATTTACTGAGACGCTCACAGCTGGAGTCTGGACTCGTTACATAACTGAGCAACGTGTTAAACACAGCTGGAGCTCTTTACTGTTTCCACTGAAGCCAAATGAAAGTGATTCATATTGAACACATCAGTCGCTGTAACTGTTCAGACTGCTGATCAGTTTGATAACTAATCAATTTAGAGGAAAAACAGAAGCAGATTTATCTTTGATGAATTTCTTACTTCATGTCTATTTTTGTTTTTCACTTTTTCTCCTAAACTTATTGAGTCTAAAGTTGCAACGATTAGTCGATTAATTGATTAGTCGAGAATTAATCAGCAACCATTTTTATACAGACTGAAGACGTCTGATTAACAAAACCGTCATATTTCACTATTTTCTGACATTTTATAGACAAAACAATCAAGAAATTGATTTGCAGAATAATCAATAATGAAATGAATCTTTAGCCCTAAAGACAGTTATGAAGCGATCAATTGATTATCAGAATAGTTGCTGATTCATTTTCTGACAACTGGCCAATCACTCGATCAATAACTAAATCAACCTTCAGCTGATTTCTGACAAATTCTGTTCACAACACTGAAGAGCTGCAACGATCAGTCGATCCACCAAAAATCAATCTGAAACTGTTTTAATACTTTGATAATCGATTGATCATTTCGCTGATGTCATTTTACAAGAAAAACATCCACAAAATTCTCTTTTCAGCTTTTCTAATGTGAGAATCTGAAGAATCAACAGAATATCTGAACTGAAAGCATCACTGTGAGCTTTAAAGGGCCAGTACGTAACGTGTTAAAGGACCAGTACGTAACGTGTTAAAGGACCAGTACGTAACGTGTCAAAGGACCAGTCTGTAACGTGTTAAAGGGCCAGTACGTAACGTGTTAAAGGACCAGTACGTAACGTGTTAAAGGACCAGTACGTAACGTGTCAAAGGACCAGTGTGTAACGTGTTAAAGGACCAGTACGTAACGTGTCAAAGGACCAGTACGTAACGTGTCAAAGGACCAGTACGTAACGTGTCAAAGGACCAGTACGTAACGTGTTAAAGGGCCAGTGCGTAACGTGTTAAAGGGCCAGTGCGTAACGTGTTAAAGGGCCAGTGCGTAACGTGTTAAAGGGCCAGTGCGTAACGTGTCAAAGGACCAGTGCGTAACGTGTTAAAGGGCCAGTGTGTAACGTGTTAAAGGACCAGTGTGTAACGTGTTAAAGGGCCAGTACGTAACGTGTTAAAGGGCCAGTACGTAACGTGTCAAAGGGCCAGTGTGTAACGTGTCAAAGGGCCAGTGGGTAACGTGTTAAAGGGCCAGTGGGTAACGTGTTAAAGGACCAGTGTGTAACGTGTCAAAGGGCCAGTGTGTAACGTGTCAAAGGGCCAGTGTGTAACGTGTCAAAGGGCCAGTACGTAACGTGTTAAAGGGTCAGTGGGTAACGTGTTAAAGGGCCAGTGGGTAACGTGTTAAAGGACCAGTGTGTAACGTGTCAAAGGACCAGTACGTAACGTGTGAAAGGGCCAGTGTGTAACGTGTCAAAGGGCCAGTGTGTAACGTGTTAAAGGACCAGTGTGTAACGTGTCAAAGGACCAGTGTGTAACGTGTCAAAGGACCAGTACGTAACGTGTTAAAGGGCCAGTGCGTAACGTGTTAAAGGGCCAGTGCGTAACGTGTTACAGGACCAGTGCGTAACGTGTTAAAGGACCAGTGCGTAACGTGTTAAAGGGCCAGTGTGTAACGTGTTAAAGGACCAGTGCGTAACGTGTTAAAGGGCCAGTACGTAACGTGTTAAAGGGCCAGTATGTAACGTGTTAAAGGGCCAGTGCGTAACGTGTTAAAGGGCCAGTGCGTAACGTGTTAAAGGGCCAGTACGTAACGTGTTAAAGGACCAGTACGTAACGTGTCAAAGGACCAGTACGTAACGTGTCAAAGGACCAGTACGTAACGTGTTAAAGGACCAGTACGTAACATGTTAAAGGGCCAGTACGTAACGTGTCAAAGGACCAGTACGTAACGTGTCAAAGGACCAGTACGTAACGTGTTAAAGGACCAGTGTGTAACGTGTTAAAGGGCCAGTGTGTAACGTGTTAAAGGACCAGTGTGTAACGTGTTAAAGGGCCAGTGCGTAACGTGTTAAAGGGCCAGTGCGTAACGTGTTAAAGGACCAGTGCGTAACGTGTTAAAGGACCAGTGCGTAACGTGTTAAAGGACCAGTACGTAACGTGTTAAAGGACCAGTACGTAACGTGTTAAAGGACCAGTACGTAACGTGTCAAAGGACCAGTGTGTAACGTGTTAAAGGGCCAGTACGTAACGTGTCAAAGGACCAGTACGTAACGTGTTAAAGGACCAGTGTGTAACGTGTTAAAGGGCCAGTGTGTAACGTGTTAAAGGACCAGTGTGTAACGTGTTAAAGGGCCAGTGCGTAACGTGTTAAAGGACCAGTGCGTAACGTGTTAAAGGACCAGTGCGTAACGTGTTAAAGGACCAGTGCGTAACGTGTTAAAGGACCAGTACGTAACGTGTTAAAGGACCAGTACGTAACGTGTTAAAGGACCAGTACGTAACGTGTTAAAGGACCAGTACGTAACGTGTTAAAGGACCAGTACGTAACGTGTCAAAGGACCAGTGTGTAACGTGTTAAAGGGCCAGTACGTAACGTGTCAAAGGACCAGTACGTAACGTGTTAAAGGACCAGTGTGTAACGTGTTAAAGGGCCAGTGTGTAACGTGTTAAAGGACCAGTGTGTAACGTGTTAAAGGGCCAGTGCGTAACGTGTTAAAGGACCAGTGCGTAACGTGTTAAAGGACCAGTGCGTAACGTGTTAAAGGACCAGTGTGTAACGTGTTAAAGGGCCAGTGTGTAACGTGTTAAAGGACCAGTGTGTAACGTGTTAAAGGGCCAGTGCGTAACGTGTTAAAGGACCAGTGCGTAACGTGTTAAAGGACCAGTACGTAACGTGTTAAAGGACCAGTACGTAACGTGTCAAAGGACCAGTGTGTAACGTGTTAAAGGGCCAGTACGTAACGTGTTAAAGGACCAGTACGTAACGTGTTAAAGGACCAGTACGTAACGTGTCAAAGGACCAGTGTGTAACGTGTTAAAGGACCAGTACGTAACGTGTCAAAGGACCAGTACGTAACGTGTCAAAGGACCAGTACGTAACGTGTCGAAGGACCAGTACGTAACGTGTTAAAGGGCCAGTGCGTAACGTGTTAAAGGGCCAGTGCGTAACGTGTTAAAGGGCCAGTGCGTAACGTGTTAAAGGGCCAGTACGTAACGTGTTAAAGGACCCGTACGTAACGTGTCAAAGGACCAGTGCGTAACGTGTTAAAGGGCCAGTGCGTAACGTGTTAAAGGACCAGTGTGTAACGTGTTAAAGGGCCAGTGCGTAACGTGTTAAAGGACCAGTGCGTAACGTGTTAAAGGACCAGTGCGTAACGTGTTAAAGGGCCAGTGTGTAACGTGTTAAAGGGCCAGTACGTAACGTGTTAAAGGGCCAGTGCGTAACGTGTTAAAGGGCCAGTGCGTAACGTGTTACAGGACCAGTGCGTAACGTGTTAAAGGACCAGTGTGTAACGTGTTAAAGGACCAGTGCGTAACGTGTTAAAGGGCCAGTACGTAACGTGTTAAAGGGCCAGTATGTAACGTGTTAAAGGGCCAGTGCGTAACGTGTTAAAGGGCCAGTGCGTAACGTGTTACAGGACCAGTGTGTAACGTGTTAAAGGACCAGTGCGTAACGTGTTAAAGGGCCAGTGCGTAACGTGTTAAAGGACCAGTGCGTAACGTGTTAAAGGGCCAGTACGTAACGTGTTAAAGGGCCAGTATGTAACGTGTTAAAGGGCCAGTGCGTAACGTGTTAAAGGGCCAGTGCGTAACGTGTTAAAGGGCCAGTACGTAACGTGTTAAAGGACCAGTACGTAACGTGTCAAAGGACCAGTACGTAACGTGTCAAAGGACCAGTACGTAACGTGTTAAAGGACCAGTACGTAACATGTTAAAGGGCCAGTACGTAACGTGTTAAAGGACCAGTACGTAACGTGTCAAAGGACCAGTACATAACGTGTCAAAGGACCAGTACGTAACGTGTTAAAGGACCAGTGTGTAACGTGTTAAAGGGCCAGTGTGTAACGTGTTAAAGGACCAGTGTGTAACGTGTTAAAGGGCCAGTGTGTAACGTGTTAAAGGGCCAGTGCGTAACGTGTTAAAGGACCAGTGCGTAACGTGTTAAAGGACCAGTGCGTAACGTGTTAAAGGGCCAGTGTGTAACGTGTTAAAGGGCCAGTACGTAACGTGTTAAAGGGCCAGTACGTAACGTGTCAAAGGGCCAGTGTGTAACGTGTCAAAGGGCCAGTGGGTAACGTGTTAAAGGGCCAGTGGGTAACGTGTTAAAGGACCAGTGTGTAACGTGTCAAAGGGCCAGTGTGTAACGTGTCAAAGGGCCAGTGTGTAAGGTGTCAAAGGGCCAGTACGTAACGTGTTAAAGGGTCAGTGGGTAACGTGTTAAAGGGCCAGTGGGTAACGTGTCAAAGGGCCAGTGTGTAACGTGTCAAAGGACCAGTGTGTAACGTGTCAAAGGACCAGTACGTAACGTGTGAAAGGGCCAGTGTGTAACGTGTCAAAGGGCCAGTGTGTAACGTGTGAAAGGGCCAGTGTGTAACGTGTCAAAGGACCAGTACGTAACGTGTTAAAGGACCAGTGCGCAACGTGTTAAAGGACCAGTGCGCAACGTGTTAAAGGACCAGTGCGTTACGTGTTAAAGGGCCAGTACGTAATGTGTTAAAGGACCAGTGTGTAACGTGTTAAAGGACCAGTGTGTAACGTGTTAAAGGACCAGTGTGTAATGTGTTAAAGGACCAGTGTGTAACGTGTTAAAGGACCAGTGTGTAACGTGTTAAAGGACCAGTGTGTAACGTGTTAAAGGGTCAGTGGGTAACGTGTTAAAGGACCAGTACGTAACGTGTCAAAGGGCCAGTGTGTAACGTGTCAAAGGACCAGTACGTAACGTGTTAAAGGGTCAGTGGGTAACGTGTTAAAGGGCCAGTACGTAACGTGTTAAAGGGCCAGTGGGTAACGTGTCAAAGGACCAGTGTGTAACGTGTTAAAGGACCAGTGTGTAACGTGTTAAAGGACCAGTGTGTAACGTGTTAAAGGACCAGTGTGTAACGTGTTAAAGGACCAGTGTGTAACGTGTTAAAGGGTCAGTGGGTAACGTGTTAAAGGACCAGTACGTAACGTGTTAAAGGGTCAGTGGGTAACGTGTTAAAGGACCAGTACGTAACGTGTTAAAGGGTCAGTGGGTAACGTGTTAAAGGACCAGTACGTAACGTGTCAAAGGGCCAGTGTGTAACGTGTTAAAGGACCAGTACGTAACGTGTCAAAGGGCCAGTGTGTAACGTGTCAAAGGACCAGTACGTAACGTGTTAAAGGGCCAGTACGTAACGTGTCAAAGGGCCAGTGTGTAACGTGTCAAAGGGCCAGTACGTAACGTGTTAAAGGACCAGTGCGCAACGTGTTAAAGGACCAGTGCGCAACGTGTTAAAGGACCAGTGCGTTACGTGTTAAAGGGCCAGTACGTAATGTGTTAAAGGACCAGTGTGTAACGTGTTAAAGGACCAGTGTGTAACGTGTTAAAGGACCAGTGTGTAATGTGTTAAAGGACCAGTGTGTAACGTGTTAAAGGACCAGTGTGTAACGTGTTAAAGGACCAGTGTGTAACGTGTTAAAGGGTCAGTGGGTAACGTGTTAAAGGACCAGTACGTAACGTGTCAAAGGGCCAGTGTGTAACGTGTCAAAGGACCAGTACGTAACGTGTTAAAGGGTCAGTGGGTAACGTGTTAAAGGGCCAGTACGTAACGTGTTAAAGGGCCAGTGGGTAACGTGTCAAAGGACCAGTGTGTAACGTGTTAAAGGACCAGTACGTAACGTGTCAAAGGGCCAGTGTGTAACGTGTTAAAGGACCAGTGTGTAATGTGTTAAAGGACCAGTGTGTAACGTGTTAAAGGACCAGTGTGTAACGTGTTAAAGGACCAGTGTGTAACGTGTTAAAGGGTCAGTGGGTAACGTGTTAAAGGACCAGTACGTAACGTGTTAAAGGGTCAGTGGGTAACGTGTTAAAGGACCAGTACGTAACGTGTTAAAGGGTCAGTGGGTAACGTGTTAAAGGACCAGTACGTAACGTGTCAAAGGGCCAGTGTGTAACGTGTTAAAGGACCAGTACGTAACGTGTCAAAGGGCCAGTGTGTAACGTGTCAAAGGACCAGTACGTAACGTGTTAAAGGGCCAGTACGTAACGTGTCAAAGGGCCAGTGTGTAACGTGTCAAAGGACCAGTACGTAACGTGTTAAAGGGTCAGTGGGTAACGTGTTAAAGGACCAGTACGTAACGTGTTAAAGGGTCAGTGGGTAACGTGTTAAAGGACCAGTACGTAACGTGTCAAAGGGCCAGTGTGTAACGTGTCAAAGGACCAGTACGTAACGTGTTAAAGGGTCAGTGGGTAACGTGTTAAAGGGCCAGTGTGTAACGTGTCAAAGGACCAGTACGTAACGTGTTAGAGGGTCAGTGGGTAACGTGTCAAAGGGCCAGTGTGTAACGTGTCAAAGGACCAGTACGTAACGTGTTAAAGGGTCAGTGGGTAACGTGTCAAAGGGCCAGTGTGTAACGTGTTAAAGGGTCAGTGGGTAACGTGTCAAAGGGCCAGTGTGTAACGTGTCAAAGGACCAGTACGTAACGTGTTAAAGGGTCAGTGGGTAACGTGTCAAAGGGCCAGTGTGTAACGTGTTAAAGGGTCAGTGGGTAACGTGTTAAAGGGCCAGTGTGTAACGTGTCAAAGGGCCAGTGAGTAACGTGTCAAAGGACCAGTACGTAACGTGTTAAAGGGTCAGTGGGTAACATGTTAAAGGACCAGTGTGTAACGTGTCAAAGGACCAGTACGTAACGTGTGAAAGGGCCAGTGTGTAACGTGTCAAAGGGCCAGTGTGTAACGTGTTAAAGGACCAGTGCGTAACGTGTTAAAGGACCAGTGTGTAACGTGTTAAAGGGCCAGTGCGTAACGTGTTAAAGGACCAGTGTGTTACATGTTAAAGGGCCAGTACGTAATGTGTTAAAGGGCCAGTGTGTTACATGTTAAAGGACCAGTGTGTAACGTGTTAAAGGACCAGTGTGTAACGTGTTAAAGGACCAGTACGTAACGTGTTAAAGGGCCAGTGTGTTACATGTTAAAGGACCAGTGGGTAACGTGTTAAAGGACCAGTACGTAACGTGTTAAAGGGCCAGTGCGTAATGTGTTAAAGGACCAGTACGTAACGTGTTAAAGGGCCAGTGTGTTACATGTTAAAGGGCCAGTGGGTAACGTGTTAAAGGACCAGTACGTAACGTGTTAAAGGACCAGTGTGTAACGTGTTAAAGGGCCAGTGTGTAACGTGTTAAAGGACCAGTGTGTAACGTGTTAAAGGACCAGTACGTAACGTGTTAAAGGGCCAGTGTGTTACATGTTAAAGGGCCAGTGGGTAACGTGTTAAAGGACCAGTACGTAACGTGTTAAAGGACCAGTGTGTAACGTGTTAAAGGGCCAGTGTGTAACGTGTTAAAGGACCAGTGTGTAACGTGTTAAAGGACCAGTACGTAACGTGTTAAAGGGCCAGTGTGTTACATGTTAAAGGGCCAGTGGGTAACGTGTTAAAGGACCAGTACGTAACGTGTTAAAGGACCAGTGTGTAACGTGTTAAAGGGCCAGTGTGTAACGTGTTAAAGGACCAGTGTGTAACGTGTTAAAGGACCAGTACGTAACGTGTTAAAGGGCCAGTACGTAATGTGTTAAAGGGCCAGTGTGTTACATGTTAAAGGACCAGTGTGTAACGTGTTAAAGGGCCAGTGTGTAACGTGTTAAAGGACCAGTGTGTAACGTGTTAAAGGGCCAGTACGTAACGTGTTAAAGGGCCAGTACGTAACGTGTTAAAGGGCCAGTACGTAACGTGTTAAAGGGCCAGTGTGTTACATGTTAAAGGGCCAGTGCGTAACGTGTTAAAGGACCAGTGTGTAACGTGTTAAAGGGCCAGTACGTAACGTGTTAAAGGGCCAGTACGTAACGTGTTAAAGGGCCAGTGTGTTACATGTTAAAGGACCAGTGTGTAACGTGTTAAAGGGCCAGTACGTAACGTGTTAAAGGGCCAGTACGTAACGTGTTAAAGGGCCAGTGCGTAACGTGTTAAAGGACCAGTGTGTAACGTGTTAAAGGGCCAGTACGTAACGTGTTAAAGGGCCAGTACGTAACGTGTTAAAGGGCCAGTACGTAACGTGTTAAAGGGCCAGTGTGTTACATGTTAAAGGGCCAGTGCGTAACGTGTTAAAGGACCAGTGTGTTACATGTTAAAGGACCAGTGCGTAACGTGTTAAAGGACCAGTGTGTAACGTGTTAAAGGGCCAGTACGTAACGTGTTAAAGGGCCAGTACGTAACGTGTTAAAGGGCCAGTGTGTTACATGTTAAAGGGCCAGTACGTAATGTGTTAAAGGGCCAGTGTGTTACATGTTAAAGGACCAGTGTGTAACGTGTTAAAGGGCCAGTGCGTAACGTGTTAAAGGACCAGTGTGTAACGTGTTAAAGGACCAGTGAGTAACGTCTTAAAGGACCAGTGTGTAACGTGTTAAAGGACCAGTGTGTAACGTGTTAAAGGGCCAGTGGGTAACGTGTTAAAGGACCAGTACGTAACGTGTTAAAGGGCCAGTGTGTTACATGTTAAAGGACCAGTGTGTAACGTGTTAAAGGGCCAGTGCGTAACGTGTTAAAGGACCAGTGTGTAACGTGTTAAAGGGCCAGTACGTAATGTGTTAAAGGGCCAGTGTGTTACATGTTAAAGGACCAGTGTGTAACGTGTTAAAGGGCCAGTGCGTAACGTGTTAAAGGACCAGTGTGTAACGTGTTAAAGGACCAGTGAGTAACGTCTTAAAGGACCAGTGTGTAACGTGTTAAAGGACCAGTGTGTAACGTGTTAAAGGGCCAGTGGGTAACGTGTTAAAGGACCAGTACGTAACGTGTTAAAGGGCCAGTGTGTTACATGTTAAAGGACCAGTGTGTAACGTGTTAAAGGGCCAGTGCGTAACGTGTTAAAGGGCCAGTGGGTAACGTGTTAAAGGACCAGTACGTAACGTGTTAAAGGACCAGTGCGTAACGTGTTAAAGGACCAGTGTGTAACGTGTTAAAGGACCAGTGTGTTACATGTTAAAGGACCAGTGTGTAACGTGTTAAAGGGCCAGTACATAACGTGTTAAAGGGCCAGTACGTAACGTGTTAAAGGGCCAGTGTGTTACATGTTAAAGGGCCAGTGCGTAACGTGTTAAAGGACCAGTGTGTAACGTGTTAAAGGGCCAGTACGTAATGTGTTAAAGGGCCAGTGTGTTACATGTTAAAGGACCAGTGCGTAACGTGTTAAAGGACCAGTGTGTAACGTGTTAAAGGACCAGTGAGTAACGTCTTAAAGGACCAGTGTGTAACGTGTTAAAGGACCAGTGTGTAACGTGTTAAAGGGCCAGTGTGTAACGTGTTAAAGGGCCAGTGCGTAACGTGTTAAAGGACCAGTGTGTTACATGTTAAAGGGCCAGTACGTAACGTGTTAAAGGACCAGTGTGTTACATGTTAAAGGGCCAGTACGTAATGTGTTAAAGGACCAGTGCGTAACGTGTTAAAGGGCCAGTGCGTAACGTGTTAAAGGACCAGTGTGTAACGTGTTAAAGGACCAGTGTGTAACGTGTTAAAGGACCAGTGAGTAACGTGTTAAAGGACCAGTGAGTAACGTGTTAAAGGACCAGTGTGTAACGTGTTAAAGGACCAGTGTGTTACATGTTAAAGGGCCAGTGCGTAACGTGTTAAAGGACCAGTGTGTAACGTGTTAAAGGGCCAGTGCGTAACGTGTTAAAGGACCAGTGTGTAACGTGTTAAAGGACCAGTGTGTAACGTGTTAAAGGACCAGTGAGTAACGTGTTAAAGGACCAGTGAGTAACGTGTTAAAGGACCAGTGTGTAACGTGTTAAAGGACCAGTGTGTTACATGTCAAAGGACCAGTGCGTTGTCTTGCGTTGAAACAGTGATCCACATTTTTCACCATTTTCTGACATTTGATGGACCAAACGACTCATCAATTAATGGAGAAAATAATGGGCAGATGAATCAATAGTGAAAATAATCGTTAGCTGCAGCCCTCGCTGAAAGATCAACCTGATGAGATTCAGTCAGAGCTTCAGTAAAACGCTGGTGAGCGTCGCCGTCCTGACCCTGACTTGTCTGGATCCTGGTCTGGTCAGCAGATTCAGATCTTCTGGCGGTTGGGAAACGTTTCGTGTTTTCCAACCGCTGCAGAGGAAAGCCGTCATTACCCAGACTGCACTGCTGCTGCGTGTTCACATCACAGTCCAACACAAGCATGTTGTAATCAGGTCCAGTGACCCAGAGGAGCAGTGCAGCCCTCAGCACGGTCTGCAGGCAGGATGGCTGTCAGCACACACTCAGGACCATCAGTCATGGAAACTCGGCATTATGGGACACCACGAGCCACCGCAGCACCACCAACAGCTCTACTTAAAGGGCCAGTTCACTGTTTTCAGCTGCAACTAACACCTATTTTAATTATTTATTACTCTGCCCTCTTATTGTCCTGATTAAATCAATTAATCTTTTTATCTATAAATCATCATAAAACTGTGAAACCACATCCTGGAGCACGAGACAAGGTCTTTAAACAGCCCCAAACCCCAAAATATCTCATTTACTGTCATGTAAAACCACGAAAAAGCAACAAATTCTCATATTTAAGAACCTGGATCCACTATTTTAACTTTGAAATGATTTTAACAATTAATCAATTATTGAAATATTTGTAGATTAATTTTCTGTCTATCAGCTAATTGATTAATGACCTAATCATTGCAGCTCCAGATGAATGCTTTGAGAAAACAGGTCTTAGATGGCTGCAAATGTTCACAGATGTTCATTTATTGACTTGTTGTTGTGTTCTTGCTAATCAATATCAGTTTTGGAACTGGTCATTCATTAAAAATGATATGATGTCGTGGTCCTGATCCATACAGAGCACATTTACACTGGACTAGACTTTTATGGATTAGAGCTGCAACTCACCATTATTCCATTATTGATCAAATATGAAGAATATCAATATTAATGTCCCAGACTGTGAGGACGTCTGTCAAAAGTCAAAGATGTTCAGTTTAGACTCAGATATGTCAAACGCTGCCATCTGCTGGTTCAACCATGAATTACACCCAACACACTGGAATAAAGGCCACAGCTGAGTCCCACCTACACGCAGTCTGTATGTAACTACACACATACTGTATGTAACTACACGCATACTGTATGTAACCACACGCATACTGTATGTAACTACACGCAGTCTGTATGTAACTACACGCAGTCTGTATGTAACCACACGCATACTGTATGTAACCACACGTATACTGTATGTAACCACACGCATACTGTATGTAACTACACGCATACTGTATGTAACCACACGCAGTCTGTATGTAACTACACGCAGTCTGTATGTAACCACACGCATACTGTATGTAACTACACGCATACTGTATGTAACCACACGTATACTGTATGTAACCACACGCATACTGTATGTAACCACACGCAGTCTGTATGTAACTACACGCAGTCTGTATGTAACCACACGCAGTCTGTACGTAACTACACGCATACTGTATGTAACTACACGCATACTGTATGTAACCACACGCAGTCTGTACGTAACTACACGCATACTGTATGTAACTACACGCAGTCTGTATGTAACTACACGCAGTCTGTATGTAACTACACGCAGTCTGTATGTAACTACACGCAGTCTGTACGTAACTACACGCATACTGTATGTAACTACACGCAGTCTGTATGTAACCACACGCAGTCTGTATGTAACTACACGCAGTCTGTATGTAACCACACGCAGTCTGTACGTAACTACACGCATACTGTATGTAACTACACGCAGTCTGTATGTAACTACACGCAGTCTGTATGTAACTACACGCAGTCTGTAACTACATGTTACTGTATGTAACTACATGTTACTGTATGTAACTACATGTTACTGTATGTAATTACATGTTATTGTATGTAATTACATGTTTCTGCAGTTAGTGAAGTCATTATTTTACAAACTATTACATATATTATAAGAGCTGCAACCAACCGTCATTTTCTGGATTAAATTATTTGTTTTTTGGTCTAAAAAAATGGTGAAAAATGGTGATCAGTGTTTCCCGAAGTCCAACATGACGTCCTCAAATGTCTTCTTTTGTCCACAACTCAAAGATTCAGTTTACTGTCATAGAAACTAAAGAATCCAGAAAATATTCACATTGAAGAAGCTGCAATCAGAGAATTTGGACACTTTCTTCTTCTTAATGACTCAAAACAAGCAATTAATTATCAAAATAGTTCATGATTAATTTTCTATCAAGCTACTAATCAATTAATTGTTCTTGTTTCCTCTCTCCTCACACGGTTCCTTGTTTCCTCTCTCCTCGCACGTATCCTCGTTTCCTCTCTCCTCGCACGGTTCTTTGTTTCCTCTCTCCTCGCACGGTTCTTTGTTTCCTCTCTCCTCGCACGGTTCCTTGTTTCCTCTCTCCTCGCACGGTTCCTTGTTTCCTCTCTCCTCGCACGGTTCCTTGTTTCCTCTCTCCTCGCACGGTTCTTTGTTTCCTCTCTCCTCGCACGGTTCCTGGTTTCCTCTCTCCTCGCACGGTTCTTTGTTTCCTCTCTCCTCGCACGGTTCCTGGTTTCTTCTCTCCTCGCACGGTTCCTGGTTTCCTCTCTCCTCGCACGGTTCCTGGTTTCCTCTCTCCTCGCACGGTTCTTTGTTTCCTTGTTTCCTCTCTCCTCGCACGGTTCTTTGTTTCCTTGTTTCCTCTCTCCTCGCACGGTTCCTGGTTTCCTCTCTCCTCGCACGGTTCCTGGTTTCCTCTCTCCTCGCACGGTTCCTGGTTTCCTCTCTCCTCGCACGGTTCCTGGTTTCCTCTCTCCTCGCACGGTTCCTGGTTTCCTCTCTCCTCGCACGGTTCCTTGTTTCCTCTCTCCTCGCACGGTTCCTTGTTTCCTCTCTCCTCGCACGGTTCCTTGTTTCCTCTCTCCTCGCACGGTTCCTTGTTTCCTCTCTCCTCGCACGGTTCCTGGTTTCCTCTCTCCTCGCACGGTTTCTGGTTTCCTTGTTTCCTCTCTCCTCGCACGGTTCCTTGTTTCCTCTCTCCTCGCACGGTTCCTGGTTTCCTCTCTCCTCGCATGGTTTCTTGTTTCCTTGTTTCCTCTCTCCTCGCACGGTTCCTTGTTTCCTCTCTCCTCGCACGGTTCCTGGTTTCCTCTCTCCTCGCACGGTTCCTGGTTTCCTCTCTCCTCGCACGGTTCCTGGTTTCCTCTCTCCTCGCACGGTTCCTGGTTTCCTCTCTCCTCGCACGGTTCCTGGTTTCCTCTCTCCTCGCACGGTTCCTGGTTTCCTCTCTCCTCGCACGGTTCCTGGTTTCCTCTCTCCTCGCACGGTTCCTGGTTTCCTCTCTCCTCGCACGGTTCCTGGTTTCCTCTCTACTCGCACGGTTCCTTGTTTCCTCTCTCCTCGCACGGTTCCTTGTTTCCTCTCTCCTCGCACGGTTCCTTGTTTCCTCTCTCCTCGCACGGTTCCTTGTTTCCTCTCTCCTCGCACGGTTCCTTGTTTCCTCTCTCCTCACACAGTTCCTTGTTTCCTCTCTCCTCGCACAGTTCCTTGTTTCCTTGTTTCCTCTCTCCTTACACAGTTCCTTGTTTCCTCTCTCCTCACACAGTTCCTTGTTTCCTCTCTCCTCGCATGGTTTCTTGTTTCCTTGTTTCCTCTCTCCTCACACAGTTCCTTGTTTCCTCTCTCCTCGCATGGTTTCTTGTTTCCTTGTTTCCTCTCTCCTTACACAGTTCCTTGTTTCCTCTCTCCTCACACGGTTCCTTGTTTCCTCTCTCCTCACACGGTTCCTTGTTTCCTCTCTCCTCACACGGTTCCTTGTTTCCTCTCTCCTCACACAGTTCCTTGTTTCCTCTCTCCTCGCATGGTTTCTTGTTTCCTTGTTTCCTCTCTCCTTACACAGTTCCTTGTTTCCTCTCTCCTCACACGGTTCCTTGTTTCCTCTCTCCTCACACGGTTCCTTGTTTCCTCTCTCCTCACACGGTTCCTTGTTTCCTCTCTCCTCACACGGTTCCTTGTTTCCTCTCTCCTCACACGGTTCCTTGTTTCCTCTCTCCTCACACGGTTCCTTGTTTCCTCTCTCCTCACACGGTTCCTTGTTTCCTCTCTCCTCACACGGTTCCTTGTTTCCTCTCTCCTCACACGGTTCCTTGTTTCCTCTCTCCTCACACGGTTCCTTGTTTCCTCTCTCCTCACACGGTTCCTTGTTTCCTCTCTCCTCACACGGTTCCTTGTTTCCTCTCTCCTCACACGGTTCCTTGTTTCCTCTCTCCTCACACGGTTCCTTGTTTCCTCTCTCCTCACACGGTTCCTTGTTTCCTCTCTCCTCACACGGTTCCTTGTTTCCTCTCTCCTCACACAGTTCCTTGTTTCCTCTCTCCTCACACAGTTCCTTGTTTCCTTGTTTCCTCTCTCCTTACACAGTTCCTTGTTTCCTCTCTCCTCACACAGTTCCTTGTTTCCTCTCTCCTCGCATGGTTTCTTGTTTCCTTGTTTCCTCTCTCCTTACACAGTTCCTTGTTTCCTCTCTCCTCACACGGTTCCTTGTTTCCTCTCTCCTCACACAGTTCCTTGTTTCCTCTCTCCTCGCATGGTTTCTTGTTTCCTTGTTTCCTCTCTCCTTACACAGTTCCTTGTTTCCTCTCTCCTCACACGGTTCCTTGTTTCCTCTCTCCTCACTGGGTTCCTTGTTTCCTCTCTCCTCACACGGTTCCTTGTTTCCTCTCTCCTCACACAGTTCCTTGTTTCCTCTCTCCTCACACAGTTCCTTGTTTCCTCTCTCCTCGCATGGTTTCTTGTTTCCTTGTTTCCTCTCTCCTTACACAGTTCCTTGTTTCCTCTCTCCTCACACGGTTCCTTGTTTCCTCTCTCCTCACACAGTTCCTTGTTTCCTCTCTCCTCGCATGGTTTCTTGTTTCCTTGTTTCCTCTCTCCTTACACAGTTCCTTGTTTCCTCTCTCCTCACACGGTTCCTTGTTTCCTCTCTCCTCACACGGTTCCTTGTTTCCTCTCTCCTCACACAGTTCCTTGTTTCCTCTCTCCTCGCATGGTTCCTTGTTTCCTCTCTCCTCACACGGTTCCTTGTTTCCTCTCTCCTCACACAGTTCCTTGTTTCCTCTCTCCTCACACAGTTCCTTGTTTCCTCTCTCCTCGCATGGTTTCTTGTTTCCTTGTTTCCTCTCTCCTTACACAGTTCTTTGTTTCCTCTCTCCTCACACAGTTCCTTGTTTCCTCTCTCCTCGCACAGTTCCTTGTTTCCTTGTTTCCTCTCTCCTTACACAGTTCCTTGTTTCCTCTCTCCTCACACGGTTCCTTGTTTCCTTGTTTCCTCTCTCCTTACACAATTCCTTGTTTCCTCTCTCCTCACACGGTTCCTTGTTTCCTCTCTCCTCACATGGTTCCTCGTTCTCAGACTTGTGTCCTGAGCCCTCGCGGATGTCAGTCTGTACTGTGACATGTTCATCGTCATCACGTTGAGTCTGCAGGGCGCCGGGCTGTGAGGGGATAAAATGTGCTCGGACTGACGACATGCAGCGTTTCCACGGAGATGAACTGAAATTCCCGACCCTGTAGCTCATTTCAAAGTGTGTTTCTGAACGGTTGTTAATGGTTCTGATGTGCAGCTCTGCTGTTTCCCTTCACATGAACACTGATATGATCTTCACATTAAATCCAACTGAGTTGAACAGGTTTAATAAACAAAGTTATTCACTGTTATTTTATATCTCACTGCATAACAAGACTGACCGGACCCATCAAAAGGAAATACCCGAACCTGACAAGACCATGACCTAACCAGACCCTGACCCTGACAAGACCTGACCAGACCTGACCAGACCCTGACAAGACCATGACCTGACCAGACCTGACCAGACCCTGACCCTAACAAGACCTGACCAGACCCTGACAAGACCATGACCTGACCAGACCTGACCAGACCCTGACCCTGACCAGACCTGACCAGACCCTGACAAGACCATGACCTGACCCTGACAAGACCATGACCTGACCAGACCCGGACCAGTCTCAGTCCTCATGCCTAACCCAACCAACCGGCGAAGGCAACGAGTAACGTTAGTGCTAACGAGTACTCGGTTAGCATGCTAGCAGCTAGCAGCCGTTAACAGGAGGTGTAACCCAAGTTTAATCCGAGTTAAACCCGGATTAAACCCGGGTTTTACCGGGTTTAACCGGGTCTGTGAGTGTGAACCGGAGACTCACCAGAACCACCAGGCAGTCGGTGCTGACGGACGGTAGACCGGAGTCTCCTTCCCAGCAGAACAGCTCGTCCGGCGCCGCCATCTTTCAACGGCGGTGACCTCTGACACCGGAAGTGCAGCTCCAGCCGTTTCCGCTGCTTACCAAAACAAAATGGACTTTTTCTAAAATAAAATTCCTAATTTTCAGAGTCACGTGATCTCAAACAGACAATGAGATGACGTTTATAAACACAACATTATACAGACACACAACGTTACATATCGATTTAGTTATTACTTTCATTATAAATTCATCTGTCAGTTATTTACTTGGTTAATCAATTCATTGATTAATTTTTAAAAAATCAGAAAATGTGACTTCAAATGTCTGGTTTAGTTCAACAGCCCAAAATATTCAGTTTACAGTCATGAACCATGAAATCAGATGTTTTTTAGCATTCTTTTAAAATATAATTACTTCAACTCAATGATCAAAATAGCTGCTAATCGACTAATTGTTGCAGCTCTAATTAATTAATTAATTTTCTTTATGCAGATGAAGCTTGTAACAGAGATGGTGTAGTTTTGTGCATGTGTGTGTTGTTGATATATTGATTGTTTTGTTTTTTGTTTAATTCTTTTTATCGTTATTATTATTATTATTGTTATTATTATTATTATTATTATTGTTGTTGTTATTATTATCATCATCATCATCATTATTATTATTATTATTGTTGTTGTTGTTGTTGTTGTTGTTATTATTATTATTATTATTGTTGTTATTATTATCATCATCATCATCATCATCATCATCATTATTATTATTATTATTGTTGTTGTTGTTGTTGTTGTTGTTATTATTATTATTATTACCATTATTTATCTGTTAAACGGTTAATGTCATAGATAACTGGCAGACTTTCTGGGGAAGACCTGGTCTGACTAGGAGAGACGGCATACATCCCACTCTGGATGGAGCTGCTCTCATATCTAGAAATATGGCTGAGTTTATTAGTAGACCAAAACCATGACAACCCAGAGTTGAGACCAGGAGGCAGAGCTGCAGTCCTACACGCTTCTCTGCACCTCCATTAGAGCAGTTACCCACCCAAAACCACATAGAGACCACGTCTGTCCCCCAAAACCACATAGAGACCGCGTCTGTCCCCAAAACCAAATAGAGACTGTGTCTGTCCCCCAAAACCACATAGAGACCGCGTCTGTCCCCAAAACCAAATAGAGACTGCGTCTGTCCCCAAAACCACATAGAGACTGTGTCTGTCCCCCAAAACCACATAGAGACCGCATCTGTCCCCAAAACCAAATAGAGACTGCGTCTGTCCCCAAAACCAAATAGAGACTGTGTCTGTCCCCCAAAACCAAATAGAGACTGCGTCTGTCCCCAAAACCAAATAGAGACCGTGTCTGTCCCCAAAACCAAATAGAGACTGTGTCTGTCCCCCAAAACCACATAGAGACTGCGTCTGTCCCCCGACCACTTAAATCAATTAAATCCAAAGTAAACTAAAGAAGAGTCATTCATAAAAATCTCACTGTCTGAACCACACCCTCCACCTTGTTCTGACTTACAGCATCGAAATTGAACATTTGATAGTTTTTCCACAAAATCCTATTTTATAACTTTTGAATTCCTGTTACTGGATTACACACCATTAGACAAAATGTCCTCACTAGATGTCTCTCTGATAGTGTTGTAGATAAATTTAAGGAAGCAGTTCCATCAGTACTGAATTCACTGCCATGTCTGAATACTACAGAGGACTCTTATGTTAACTTTAGTTCCTCCGATATTGATAATCTTGTTGATAGTGCTGCAGGCTCATTACGAATAACACTCGACTCCATCGCCTCCTTAAAAAGGAAAATAATAAAACATAAGAGGTTAGCTCCATGGTTTAACTCCCAAACCCGCAAATTAAAGCAAACATCATGAACATATGAAAGGATTTGGCGTTCCACCAAAGTGGAAGAATCTCGCTTAGTCTGGCAGGATAGTGTTAAAACATATAGGAAGGCCCTCTGTAATGCCAGAGCCGCCTATTACTCAGCATTAATAGAAGAGAATAAAAACAGGCTGATTTCAAATTCACTCAAAATGTATTTTCAGTGTATTTTTTACACATTTTGATGGTTTATTAAAGTGTATTTGTCTTACATTCACACAAAATACAGTTAAAAAGATGAACTTCAGCACATTTAATTACAACTTAATGGTGTCTCAGCATATCACAGTAAAGTGCACTAAAGTGTATTTCAGTATATTTTTTCATATATATCATTAGTGTATTAAGAACATTGTTATTAATAACATCCTTTTAGTACATTGATTCAGTCCACTGTGTTGTTTTAAGCTGCATGTTTATGCTGACATCTGCTGGTGACTCAGAGGAACTGCATGAATCTCTAATCTTATTTAAAGACACTGAACGCTTCGTGTTCCTGTTCAAATAACACAACATGAAGATTACAGATGTCACCAACACAAACTGCACTTTAACATTTTAATGCACATATTTATCTTTTATCTTTGGAATATTAAAGACTTTGCTGTAAAGTTTAAGACTGAGATTCTGTTCATGTTCTGACCTGCAGTTTAAATGTCCTGCTGTTGACAGTTAAAAGGACGAATGATGAGATGAGACTCTAACAGGCCACTAGCTCCACCCGCCCGCCATCATTACTAATGTCTAACAAACACCAGTGATGTTATCAGTCGGCTGAAACGCAGCTCTCTCAGCAGTCTGCTTCTCTGGTGTCTCTGTTTGATGGTAAAAACAAGTTTCCTCGTAGTTTATCAAAGTGAAACTGCTGATAAGACACCAGAGCTGCTCTGTGTTCACTGTGTCTTCTGAAAACACAGATAGTCTCTGAGTGACGGTGGGAAACGGTTGGTTGTGGTGCTGCCGTCAGGACGTTTCAGCAGGATTTAGTGTCTACGGTTTGATCCTGTTGGATTGAAGGTGAATGTTTGTTCTGTGGAGGCAGTTTGATGACTCAGAGTTCATAGAACATGTCGTCTAAATGTGGCTGCAACAACTTGTTCAGCTCCTGTTATTATTATATTATATCATTAATATGTGGCAGTCACCTACTGTTGGGACTTGCTGCCATTTCCCTCCTCTGAAGGTGTTGTAGTTGAATGTTGCTGATTGGACGGTTGTTCAGATCACCTGTTGTGCAGGTGGATCCTGACCAGTAACAGCTGGGTGACGACGCCCTTTTACTGGAAGAGAAGAGAGAAACTGCGTCTCAGTTGGTTCTGATCCTTCATCGACTGGCTGCAAACCTCATTTAGCAGATTTTATCAGCCAGAAGCTGCGGTCTGTTCAGACCTTTCAGTCTTCGTTGCTGTGAACTTGAGTTGATACTAAACAAATAAACCTGCGTTGAGGCAGAGTTTAGTGCTACGATAGTCACACACCTGCAGGCTCTATGTTGGTAGTTTGTTTATTTTTATTTAGGTTGTTTCTCTGAGTAAATATTACTTTTATGTTTTTATATTTTGTGTGGTCGGGAGCTGATCAGCTGACGTCTGGAGAATCAGTTCCAGCACAAATAAATAAATATAAGAAAACATCCAGCAGCACCATCTCACTCCTGATTCTTCTTTTATTCTACATGGATTTAAGTTTTAGATTTCAATTGAACTTCATAGTCGTCACACACAGAAAGCAGCAACGTGTGTTTAGAGAAATACAGCTGCTGCATTCATACATCTGAGAAGACAAATAAATCATCATGAAGCTGTTTGTTTTATTACTGCAGATTACAGTTCATTCACAACTCTGCAGCAACAACCTGCCTGCATCTCTTTAACTTGTGTATAAAGCTTTTCATATATCAGCGACTCAGATCTTCTTCTTCTACTCTGAAATATGAAACCTGAGTAACTTTATTGGTGTCGTTGTTAATGTTTTATTATATTATGATCAAACTGTTTTATTTTCATTTTAGGTTTTTGGCCAAACTTTGTTTTGTAAAACTCTTTGGGTTGTTATTATTATTATTATTATTATTATTATTATTATTATTATTATTATTATTATTATTATTTGTTTTCATTGTTGTTCATTGTCATTGTTTTCTCAGTGAATTGAACTCTCACAGTTTCCAAAACAACATATTCAATTTTTTATCAAAGACAAAGAAAACCAGCAGATTCACATTTGAGGACCACGACTGTTGTGATCCATCGGTCCCGCCTCCTGGTTCCCGCTCATCAGTCCCGCCTCCTGGTTCCCGCCCATCAGTCCCGCCTCCTGGTTCCCGCCCATCTGCCCCGCCTCCTGGTTCCATTTATCCCTCAAAACCAGAACATGTTGAATTATTGATGGAGTTTGTTGTGTTCGAGGTGAAACTGATCAGATTATCATTTAAGTCATCGTCTTTCTATTTAAATAGTGTTTAAAGAGTTTTAAAGAGTGTTTTCCTCCCTCCTCCTCTTCCTCTTCCTCCTCCTCCTCTTCCTCCTCCTCCCCTTCCTCCTCCTCCCCTTCCTCCTCCTCCTCTTCCTCCTCCTCCTCCTCCCCCTCTTCCTCCTCCTCCCCTTCCTCCTCCTCCTCCTCCTCTTCCTCCCTCCTCCTCCTCTTCCTCCTCCTCCCCCTCTTCCTCCTCCTCTTTTCACTAGAAATTCTCACTTCTGTTTTGTGTCTCAAGTGTTGAGTTGTGAAATTCTGCTGTGGTTTCTATCGTGTTTCAACAGTGAGTTTCACTCTGACACCAGGATGTAACGAGGAGGTTAAAGTAGATTCACATTAGAGAGTCAACTGGGTCTGAAAAACTTTCTTTTTATAACCTCATATTTGGAGTCACAGAGGTGTTCTTCTTCCTCTTCCTGTTTTTTGTGGTTGTTCTCTAAAGTTGACACAGGAAGACTCAAATAACTGATCTCATATCTAAGAACACTGTGTTGCTTCTGTATGAAATAAATACATTTAAATACGTTGAATATATAACTTATGAGCACTTCAGTAAATAAGTTTACTGCTGGAGGTCAAATAAAACTGAATCTTCAGTGTTTTGTTTCTGACTTTCTGTTGATCTGATCTGAGTTCAGTCAGCTGACGTCAAACAATGACTGAGCTGAAAACAAAATGCTTCACTGACAAAAGTCAAAGGTCACAGACTGAACAGAACATGGTTAGAAGACTACGAGTCTTCTAACCATGAGTCCCACTGCGGTAAGAGACGTCCAATCAGAGAGCTTCAGGCTCTGGTGCACTAGTGACACTAGAGGTTGATCTCGGATGAATAGAATCAGCAACTTTTTGTTCTGAATATGATTCACTCTGATGTCACAGCTCTGGATGGAGGCGTTTCCATAGCAACAGATGCTAAGACTCATGGGTACTGTAGTATTTTAGAGGAGATTTACATGTGTGGCTCAGCAGCTTATTGCTTTTATGTTATGGATGAAACACAACAACTCACACAAACAACGGTTGCAATCAGTTTATTTATCCAGAGAATGATGTGAATGATGATTGTTGTTGTTCTAAACAAACAAAGAAACAAATTACAATGTGTTCAAACAGACTTTCAATCATGTTAAATATTTAAATATTTGTACATTCGAGTATCATAAATATTTCAAGTAATGATTAGCCGAACAAATGAGATCAAAGATTATCAATTAACTTAAGTTATTCATGGAAAACACCTTCAGACGTTCAGTCCAGGTGAAGGTCCGCGCCCCGACCAAGGACCCGTACGGGTTCGGATCCAGGTTTTACTCGGGTCCGGGTCGGGTCAGGTCGGGTACGGGTCGGTCGGGTCCGGGTCGGGTCTGGGTCGGGTCAGGTCGGGTACGGGTCGGTCGGGTCCGGGTCGGGTCTGGGTCGGGTCCTGTTCTATTGTCGTGGTTGTGGGTCTGTTTAACATTATGTGCTGATGGTGATGGAGGTGCTGTGTGTGTTTGTGTTGTGCAACAGCAAGCAAATTGCATCTTTGGCCTAAAGATGGTACGAAATGACCTGAGCGAGCTCCTGCTGCTGCTCTGGAGGTCAAAGGTCAGAGAGCAGAGGTCAGACTAGCAAAGTAGCAACGCTAACATTAGCAGCTGTGGCAACGAACAAGCAACAATTATTACGGTTCAAAAGCACAACCAGCCCAGGTTATCTTTATTATGTTTGTGATCCGTCACCGTGACAACAAGCGGACTGAAATAAGGAGTGGATCTGTCTCAGTCAGAGGAGAATAACAGAAAACCTGGATGTATTGGACCTTTCTTGGCAAGCAGGATGGATGACATGCGTCAGGCGAGACGGTTTCTAACGTCACATTAGGTGAGACACAACGTTTTGTTTTGACAACTTGTAAATTAACTTTAACTTGTTAATTACAATCAGCTGTGAATCGGGTCTGTGTCTCGCGGCCATGTTCAGGTCTGACGTTTCTTGGTTCTGCACGGGTCCAGGACCAGCTGACATCAGCGCCTGCTGGCGACTGCAGAGTAGATGACGGCGTCCACCTCCTCCTCCGCCGCTCTGAAACAGGAAGAACAGACAGGATGAGTCAGTCTGCTGAGAACAGAGACATGACATCATAACATCAGTCTGTCAGTTATACGTATACATACATATATATATGTATGTATACGTATATAGTGAGTTTGACTGATGTCATGTAGCGGTCGTCATAGTAACTGTGAGGCGGAGCAGTGCTGCTTCAGATGATGTTTATATATGTGGACAGAGTTCCTCTTTAGAGGAGGAAGCTGGATGGCAGCTTTAACCCAACAGCGGACCGCTGTTCGTTTCCTGTTTCCAACCACAAGCATAGCTACAGTCGTCCCCTGACCTTTAACCCCGCGGTTATTACTGTAGCCATGACGACGAAGGCGGTCTAACTTTAAGGAAGTAGTAACTTTAACCCACCACATGTTTCTCTGATCTTAACAAAGTGATCATTTGAACCTAAACCATCATCTTTAACCCCAACCAGACCTGAACCACAGCGCCGCCACATCATCAATCATCATTATTGATTAACAGCGATGAGTTACAGACAGATGACGTCGTCCTGCTGATTACTGCTGATACAGACGCTGCGATGTCACATGATCAAACTCGTATCTGGAGTTTGATGAGGACGACTGATTGGAGAAAACATTCACACTAAAGTCAGTTTGGGTCGATTCGGCGCCGACGCAACACTGAGTTCATGTTGTTTTAATCCTGTTTTAGTACTTTATTAATTTTCCTGTTGGGTTATCGACCCGAACTAAAGCTCGTCATGATCTTTAAATTTACATGTCAGTTTGTAATTGATTGATAATAACGGGTGTATCTGTTGAACATCGTTTTGTATAATAAACAAACATCTGAAGCTTGTTGTGTGAGTCTGTATATTAGTGAGTTGGTGAGTTTTAGTGTGTAAGAAACACAATGAACAACATCAACACAACACAAATTAAAACAGGAACAATCGAACAGCACGACAGAAAAATCCACGTCACAAAAGACAACAACTAACAATTTATTTCATGATCGATTATTGATCAATCGTTTCACGTGTAAAATGTCAGAAACACTGAAATATAGTTTCAAGATTTAGCTTGTTGGACCAGAACACGTCTGTCCTGCATAAACACAATATATATAATAAATATATATAATAAATATATATCATAAATATATATCATAAATATATATGATGAATGAAGCTGCAGCTGTTAATCGATTGGATGATCAATCATATATTCATGCAGGAGTCGGACGGCCTACCTGGCCTGGTTCTTGTGTTTGAACTGGACGGCGGCGTAGTTGACGTCCTCTGCTGCCGGTCTGACTTCCTGTCTGACTTCCTGTTGGCGTTCTGCTCTCTTCTGCTCAGCGGCCTCCGTGATGCTGCTGTAGGTGGCATCAGGATGCTGCAAACCACACCGACACATCAACAGATGATGCCTTCATCATCATCTGATCTCAGGCTGCAACGTTTATTTTTGTCCTTATTCATTGATTATCCATTAATGATCCATTAATGATCCATTAATGATACATTGATTATCCATTGATTATCCATTAATCTGCTTATTATTATATATCTCTATACAGTCAGCGAGCACTTTATTAGGAACATCTGAGCATCTAATGCAACAACTCTGCCATAAATTCTACTTTTATGAAGTTTCTACGTTTTCAGTTTATGTTGATATATATATACACACACACATATATATATATATACACACACATATACATACATATATATATATGTATATGTGTGTGTATATATATATATGTATATATGTATATATATATATATATATACATATACATATATACATATATATATGTGTGTGTGTGTGTATATATATATGTATATATGTATATATATATATATATATACATATACATATATACATATATATATATGTGTGTGTGTGTGTGTATATATATATTGTATGTATATGTATAAGTCACCTGACTCACCTTCTGATCCAGTTCACCTCCCATAGCTGCCTGACCGTCATCTGCTGCTGACCGTCTCCTGCAAACACCACATGAACATTACAGTTCAGAATATATATTTATATATATATGAAATTGTTTAACATAATAATAAGATGCTTTCACACAAATACGAGACATTTTCCTTGTTTGGGTTAATGTGATGCTTCTGCATTAAACTGCTGTTAGCTTAGAATAAACTGAATTAAAACAGGTTTGATTATCACTATATTAACATGATGAAACCTCATCATTTTACCTTACATTTCCATTAATGATGATAAAATGAAGATATATTTAGTGGGAAGAGGATAATTAATGGATGAATTAATGAATTGAGAGAAATGAAGGTATTTTGTTGGATTAAGAAGTTTGCGTTTTTAAATTTAAGGACAAATTAAAGGATTAATTAAACGTTATAATCTATGTTTGGGATGTTCTCAGGAGTAAATGAAGGAGTAATTAGTGATATTTGAAAGGTGTCAGCTAACATTCACTAGCTAGAGCTTCTATCTTTAGTTAAATGTTTTTTTCTTCTAAACTCAAACAGACGATAGCAGATGCAGGAACAACCAGATCACTGACTTTGTCTTCAATTCAATAAAACATCTATTTCTTTGTTGTGCATCTGTGTTATAATGATAATGTCCCGACATTAAAAAAACAAAACTGAAGTTATTGTGCTTGGCCCTAAACACCTTAGAAACACATTATCTAATGATAAAGCTGCTCTGGATGGCATTACCCTGGCCTCCAGCACCACCGTAAGGAATCTGGGAGTTATCTTTGATCAGGATATGTCCTTTAACTCCCACATAAATCAAATCTCAAGGACTGCCTTTTTTCACTTACGTAATATCACAAAAATCAGGCACATCCTGTCCCTAAAAGATGCAGAAAAACTAGTTCACGCTTTTGTTACTTCTAGGCTGGATTATTGCAATTCCTTATTATCAGGCTGCCCTAACAAGTCTCTAAAGACTCTCCAGCTGGTCCAGAATGCAGCTGCACGTGTTCTGACTAAAACTAGAAAAAGAGACCACATTTCTCCCATTTTAGCTTCGCTACATTGGCTTCCTGTAAAATCTAGAATAGAATTTAAAATCCTTCTCCTAACTTACAAAGCCCTTAATGGTCAGACACCATCATATCTTGAAGAGCTCATAATACCGTATTATCCCACTAGAACACTGCGCTCCCAGTATGCAGCTTACTGGTGGTTCCTACAGTCTTTAAAAGTAGAATGGGAGGCAGAGCCTTCAGCTATCAGGCTCCTCTCCTGTGGAACCATCTTCCAGATTCAGTCCGGGGTGCAGACACCCTCTCTATGTTTAAGAGTAGGCTTAAAACTTTCCTTTTTGATAAAGCTTATAGTTAGGGCCGACCAGACTCGCCTTGGATCAGCCCTTAGTTATGCTGCTATAGGCCTAGACTGCTGGGGGACTTCCCATGATGCACTGAGCTCCTCTCTCCTCCTCCTCCTCTCCATCTGTATGCATTCATGTAACATCAATGCATGTCACTAACTTTGCTTCTTCTCTGGTTTTCTTGTCTAACAGGAAACCTTTCGGCTGCAGATCGACTGATGTCTGATGTGACGCTGCTGCTACTATTATTAGTCATATTTCTATTATTATTATTGTTGTTGTTATTCTGTTTCTCTGTGTCTCCTTCTTTCTCTCTCAACCCAACCAGTCGAGCCAGACTGCGTCCACCTAGAGTCGGGTTCTGCTTGAGGTTTCTTCCTGTTAAAGGGGAGTTTTTCCTGCTGCTGATGGAGGAATATAGAGCAGGTAGACCTGCTCTATGTGGAAAGAGTCCTGAGATAACTTCTGTTGTGATCTGGTGCTTTATAAATAAAACTGATGTGTGGTTATAGCACTGCTGTCAAACGGCTTTTAACAATTACTGAACATTCAGTCTTGTGTTGACCTCTGACTTCAGTATAATATATTAAATATTAATAAATATAATCAGTACCTTCTGATGATGAACAAAACCAGTATGAGAGTAAACAGAAGCAGCAGGACGCCGAACACCAGGCCGGCTATCAGAGGCAGGTTACTTCCTGCTCCTGTAAAACATCAGAAACAGCAGCTGCTTCCATCACACAGACTGAATCTGAGTTAATAACCAATAATATCAGTTGAGCCAAAACACACAACAACATATTTCATATGTGTGGAGTCAGTTTTAGTTTTATGTGTCCAGGTTTGGAGATTTCTGTCTGTCAGTGAAGTTTAGTTCACAACATTTTAAAAGGTTCAACAGCAGCATCACAGAGTCGCTGTGACTCTGGATAAAATACAGTCAAAGCAACAACATTATCTATTCAATCTGGAAAAATCCAACCAAATAAAAACCAGCACAGCTAACCCAGCAAACATCAGTCAGACAGCAAAAAACACAAAGAGCACATCACACTGAAATCATGAAAATGAAGTCAAATAGCTGTCAGTATTGACTCATCATGTTTCTATAAAGAGAAAATTGTGTTTGGTATAATTTATTATCTGGATTATTATGTTGTTAAAACACAACAGACATCAGTTTGATAGAAAGCAGCATATTAAAATGTTAATCTGAACTTATGTGATGTATAAAGTTGCAGAATGAACAATGTATACAGAAACCTGAGCAGAGAAGCTAAAAAGGTCCGTTGATGATGTAACAACAAATATCAACATTGTTTGAAAGGACGTCCAGCTGACGTCTGCACAACTTTTATTTTTGAACCATTACAGGATGTCTTGTTCAAACAATCACATGACATTTCAGTGTTTGCTGGGAGCCGTCAGTTCCTGTCAGTATCCGTCAGTACCGGTCAGTACCGTCAGTACCCGTCAGTACCCGTCGGTACCCGTCAGTACCCGTCGGTTCCTGTCGGTACCCGTCGGTTCCCGTCGGTACCCGTCGGTACCCGTCGGTACCCTTCGGTACCCTTCGGTACCCGTCGGTACCCGTCGGCACCCGTCGGCACCCGTCGGCACCCGTCGGTACCAGCCAGTACCCTTCAGTACCCGTCAGTACCAGTCAGTACCAGTCAGTACCCGTCAGTACCCGTCAGTACATGTCAGCACCCGCCAGCACCCGTCAGCACCCGTCAGCACCAGTCAGTACCTGTCAGTACCTGTCAGTACCTGTCAGTACCCGTCAGTACATGTCAGTACTCGTCAGTACCAGTCAGTACCTGTCAGTACCTGTCAGTACCCGTCAGTACATGTCAGTACTCGTCAGTACCAGTCAGTACCTGTCAGTACCAGTCAGTACCCGTCAGCACCCGTCAGCACCCGTCAGCACCCGTCAGTACCAGTCAGTACCTGTCAGTACCTGTCAGTACCAGTCAGTACCTGTCAGTACCCGTCAGTACATGTCAGTACTCGTCAGTACTCATCAGTACCAGTCAGTACCTGTCAGTACCTGTCAGTACCCGTCAGTACATGTCAGTACTCGTCAGTACCCGTCAGTACCTGTCCACACCCGTCAGTACCTGTCCACACCCGTCAGTACCCGTCAGTACCCGTCAGCACCCGTCAGTACCTGTCGACACCCGTCAGTACCCGTCAGCACCCGTCAATACCCGTCAGTACCTGTCAGTACCTGTCGACACCCGTCAGCATCCGTCAGTACCATTCAGTACCAGTCAGTACCTGTCAGTACCTGTCAGTACCTGTCGACACCCGTCAGCATCCGTCAGTACCAGTCAGTACCTGTCGACACCCGTCAGTACCCATCAGTACCTGTCAGTACCCGTCAGCACCCGTCAATACCCGTCAGTACCCGTCAGTACCTGTCGACACCCGTCAGTACCCGTCAGTACCCATCAGTACCAGTCAGTACCCATCAGTACCTGTCGACACCCGTCAGCATCCGTCAGTACCAGTCAGTACCAGTCAGTACCAGTCAGTACCTGTCAGTACCCGTCAGTACCTGTCAGTACCTGTCGACACCCGTCAGCATCCGTCAGTACCAGTCAGTACCAGTCAGTACCTGTCAGTACCCGTCAGTACCTGTCAGTACCTGTCGACACCCGTCAGTACCCGTCAGCACCCGTCAGTACCTGTCAGTACCTGTCGACACCCGTCAGTACCCGTCAGTACCCATCAGTACCTGTCAGCACCCGTCAGTACCTGTCAGTACCTGTCGACACCCGTCAGTACCCGTCAGTACCCATCAGTACCTGTCGACACCCGTCAGCATCCGTCAGTACCAGTCAGTACCAGTCAGTACCTGTCAGTACTTGTCAGTACCTGCCTCCTCCACACGCACGGTGTACGGCGGGGAGATTGTATTGGTATTGCTTTTCAGACCACAGGTGTAATTCCCAGAATCCTTTGCAGTCAGCGGGCCGAGCTGGAGGGCGGGGCCAGACTGTGGGAGGGCGTTGCCATCTTTGAACCAGGTGACCTCCAGCTGGTGGACGGTGCAGGTTGTTGTTGTTGTTGTGCAGCTCAGTGTGACTTTTTGATTCTGGCTCAGCTCTCCGGCATCACTGGAGCTGTTTATTCTCATTCTGACCAGTTCTAAAGTAAAAAAGTATTTTAGTTTGTCTCTGTGAGCACAGATGATTATTACTGGAGGCAGCAGCAGTCAACATGATGTTATTATCAGTACATGCAGCAGACATGTTAAAAGTTTAAAGACAGTGACAGTAATGTACAAGAATCAAACTACACAGGTTTGCTTCAGTATTCAGGAACATCATGTAAGAACATTTCTTCTCCTGAAGCTCTTCTCTGGTTTCAGCCTGATGAACATCTGAGCTGAACGTTCCTGACATTTCATCCTAAAATCTGCACATAAAGCAACATGAGGTCTACAGTAGGTGATGTTACACAACATGAGACTGGACAGACCAGCAGAAACAGCCTGAGGCACAAACATCTGGCTGCATGATGATGAACAGAAGTTTGTTTTAGTTTTATATCTTATTTGATCAAATTTAAACTGTAAATTCATTCAGATTAAAACTTTATGATTTCTGGTCAGATGAGATGTTTTTCTGTCTCTTCATGACTCGTACGGCAGCTCTGAACCAGTAAAAACAGGAATGTCACAAATTCTGTTAAATCACTCGTAACACATATTCTGCATGTTTCCAGCTCTATATTTATATTCTGAGGCTCTACTGGAATATCTTTGCATCATTTCCAGTTAAAAACTGCTTATTGATCTTCTACTGGTCCTTTATGCAGCCCCTCAGTTCAGCCTCTGTCTGAAACAGGCCGTTTTAGCTCCTGTCTCTTTAAGGCCTCACCCTCCTGATGAGCCCACTAAATAAATGACAGAATAACAGTAAAAGCTGAATATGAAGCCTTCAAGAACAAATCTGTTTGCAGTGATTCTTGCCTGAGATTCACTGTCAGAAACTGAAACTGAGCTGCTTTCATGTTGTAAATTAACTAGAGCTGCAACAATTAGCTGATTAATCAACTGACAGAAAATTAATCAGCAACTATTTTCATAATTGATTAATTGTTTCATTTTTCAAACATTCTTTGGTTCCACCTTCTTAGATGTGAAGATTTGCTGTTTTTCTTTGAATAACATTTCATTGACCAAACGATTCATCAATTAATTAAGAAAATAATCGTTAGTTGCAGCTCTAATGACTAAGTAGTCAAGATGTTTTTAAGCTCATTAGAATTATTTTTTATTATTTACTAGAACAACATAAACATCCTGTTCACCATTGCACAAGCAGAAACAAAAACAAACAAACAAGGAAAACATAGAAAACAAACAAGCAGAGAAACTTTAGTAATAATAACCCGTCTCTGGACCAGCACCTCTATAACCCGTCTCTGGACCAGCACCTCTATAACCCGTCTCTGGACCCAGCACCTCTATAACCCGTCTCTGGACCCAGCACCTCTATAATCCGTCTCTGGACCAGCACCTCTATAACCCGTCTCTGGACCAGCACCTCTATAACCCGTCTCTGGACCCAGCACCTCTATAACCCGTCTCTGGACCAGCACCTCTATAACTCGTCTCTAGACCAGCACCTCTATAACCCGTCTCTGGACCAGCACCTCTATAACCCGTCTCTGGACCAGCACCTCTATAATCCGTCTCTGGACCCAGCACCTCTATAACCCGTCTCTGGACCAGCACCTCTATAACTCGTCTCTAGACCAGCACCTCTATAACCCGTCTCTGGACCAGCACCTCTATAACCCGTCTCTGGACCAGCACCTCTATAATCCGTCTCTGGACCCAGCACCTCTATAACCCGTCTCTGGACCAGCACCTCTATAACCCATCTCTGGACCAGCACCTCTATAATCCGTGTCTGGACCAGCACCTCTATAACCCGTCTCTGGACCAGCACCTCTATAATCCGTCTCTGGACCAGCACCTCTATAACCCGTCTCTGGACCAGCTCCTCTATAACCCGTCTCTGGACCAGCAACTCCATAATCCAACCAGCTGCTTCTCACTGGTTCTCCTTTTGATTTCAGACAGAGTGAACTTCCAGTCATGAATTTTTGGAGGTTTGATTTCCAAAACTTTAACTTTTTGCACATTAAAGAAGAGAAAATGATCATCCAGCCCAACAGATGTTTTATCTGCTCTAAACTACAGTCATGGATACAAAGTGAAGGAGATAAAGACATACGACACTAATGTTTCTCCATATCAAGCCGTAACTTTTGAACCTTCTAACAGTCCCAGAAAGCACAGAGCAGGAAACTGTCCTGGTTTTAGGACTACAAACTCTAAATCTGATTCATCTTAATAAGTAACACTTGTGTTATTATTAGCATGAGAAGCTCTTACCAGTGACTGTGACTATCACTCCTGACCTCCCAGTAAAATGTCCTTCTGTGTTGTTAACTTCCATTCTGAAGCGGAAGGTTGTGTTGTCAATCATCTGAATGTTTCTGATCTGTAAAGTGCAGTTTCCCTTCTTGTCTCCCAGGTATTGGTAACGAGAGTTGGGCATCGTTGAGTTGCTGTCATACACAGACGGGGTGGTTCCATGACAGATTTCATGGTTCACACACCAGAGGACTCTGACGATCCGCAGTGGAACTTCTTTCCCATTCTGATTGAAGGACTTCAGTGGTGTAAAGGTGCAGGGGAGGGTAACAGTCGACCCTTTCACAGCACAAACAGGACGTTGATAGTTTACAAGTTCACCAGCAACACCTGCAGAAAAACACATGAGGAGACATTTTTATAAAACATTAATAACAAAATGCTCCATATTGATTATTGATTATTTCTTGTTCTCCTTGTTCACTGAACATGCAGTCAGAATCATTTATGGCACATTAGAACATCTGGAAATAACTGGATCATTGATTAGACATAAATGAAGTGAACAGCGTCCAGGCAGGACCAGATGAACTTCCTGTTTGGCCCCGACTGACCCCCAGAGTACATGGTACCACTCGAGAATCAATTATTCAATCGACAGGAAATTAATTGTCCCGGTTTCCATGATGGGAAACTCAACATCTTTGTGACTGTTGCTCAGACAAAACAAGTCATCTGAACATGTTCACTGAGGCTTCAGGAAATAATCACACACTGCACCTTCCTGCTGAACCAACTGTCTCCTGGAAATCACTGTCACACACGACTGAACTGTTTCCCAGTTCGCTGTGTTATCAATCATAATCTCTGCCTGGACGACGTGCACAGTACTGTTTCTATGTGTCTCTGCAGTGGGAGGGAGGAGGTCTGGGTGGATGCAGGACTCTGACAGCAGAGACCCGGGTTCACATCCTGAGTCCTGATTGTTCTGGTTTGGTTCAGGTTAGTGAAAGATGCTTCTGTGGCTTAAATGTTCATAAACATGTTGAGCTTCAAGTCACTGCAGACTTTTTACTGTATTAAACAGAGACCAGGATCTTTCTCTGACCTTAAAGTTGCAGTTCATGACATTCAGCCACTAGATGTCGCACTACAGCACCAACATCTCAGACCAGAACAAACGTCTGTGTTGTTTAAAAGAAAGCCGACAACTCATGACCCTCAGACCGAACTGTCAGACTAGGAAGAGCTGATCAGATATGGATCAATGTGAAGTTACTGTGTTCAATATTTCTCAAACGCTTCAGTAAAATATTTTACTGAACTGTTTGGCTGTAATTTGACAAAGTTTGTGACGCGGCCGCCATCTTGGAAAAGGGCGTGGAGGACACGGAGGGACTCACATGCACTAACACGCACACCCACACACACATACACACACACACACACACACAAACACAGTGGGAGTGTGACTTCATTCTCTGCTCAGCTCGCCGTGACTCCACTGTATCTTTACAGAGCTGATAGTTGTTTGCTGGCGTCTAGGGCGACTCAGTGTCATTTATTGGATGTTTTACAACATTTTCTCATCATGTTGAGAGAAAACATGATTCAGCAGCGTTACGTTTCTAAGAAAACATATTTGCTGTTGTTGTTTAGTCGTTGTTTAGTGAACGTAACTTCCGGGAGACCGAGTCGGTCGAGCAGGTTGACGGTTTCGAACATGTTGGAATCAAACTGACGACTGACATCAGAGTCCTCTCTGTTGCTCATCCCAACCTCTAACCTCTCACATCTCAGGCAGAGCCGTCACTCACGGACCTGAACGCCCCCCAATCCACGTTTCACTCTACTCCGCTGGCAGATACAGGACACTTAGATGGAAGAAGCACGTTCAGCAGAAGTTTTAATCTCCTGACTAGATCCTTCCCAGTGTTGAATCAACCGTCAGATGAACGTTGTTTTGGATAAAAGCTGCTGCTGAATGAAACTAACATTGTAACTAATCATCAGCTGTGTGTCTCTGTATGTAATCAATGATGTATGTAAACGTGTTTTAGTTCTGGAAACATGTTCAACACACTGTGGAAATAAATGATCACTGGGGACAATAAATATCTATCTGTCTGTCTTTATTCATTGAACAATCAATGGATTATTGCAGAAATGAATAATAATACGACCTGTCCCTCAGTTTGATAAAACACAACAGAAACAGACTTTCACCAAAACCTCCAGAACAGCTGAGACAGAAAAACTCTAAATGTGGTCGTGATGGTGAGTAAAATGTGCCGTGAGCTTCGTCCAATGAAATCACCAAATTACACAGAATAACAGTTTATTTTTACAGTTTATTTTTACCTCCCACAGTGTGACTGCACACTTACTACATCACTCTGCACACTTCCTCCAACACATTAATACACAGTGTAAAGATTCATTATTTAATAGGAATAAATATAATATGACAAAGAAGAAGCAGTCAGGTATATTATTATATAATAAAGGTTCAGTAAATATCAATAAATCACCAAACATTAACACACTTATTATGTCCTCAAAGTGTTTCCATTATTATTATTATTAGTCAATCAGATCACTTTGATCTGTTGTCAATATTTTATTTTATGATTTATCTGTTTTAATTTGCTGTGAAACACTGACATGATGTGGGTTTTGAAAAGTGCTCTATAAATAAATATTATTATTATTATAAAGATTATTATTATTGTAAATAATAATAATGTATTTTTATGATTATTATCATAAATGAATGAATGCATAAGCTGTGTTTTAATCTGGTATGTGAAGGTGAAGCTCATTTTAATAACTTCATGTACAGTTGAGTTTAATGTATTAAATGTTTGTACTTGTGAGTTTTGTGTGTGTGAAATGTTTTCTGAGCCCCTCCTGAAGTGTAAATGAATGTTTTATAACAGTTTTCCTGTCAGTGACTTGAACACGTGTATTACAATAATAATTATGCTTTAACTTTAAAATAAACTCTTTACTTCAGCTTCCTTCATCTGGTAAAGAAAATGTTTTTACAACATGATGTAAAGTTTGGTGGTGATGATGCAATAGAACCAACATTTGTTATAAAGTATCTATTAACTCCTCCTAGACTGATTATTAATGATCAATAATAGAGGTTAAAGTAAAGTATTTTTGACCAAAATCCTTCCCAGATAAAAAGACATTAATTATAAGAACATGAGCAGAAACATGAAGCGGTTCAGACTCACCTGCCAGCAGGAACATGAAGCTCCACACAGTCTTTTTGTTCCAAACCGCCATCGTCGTTTTGAGCGTCTGAGAGGACTTGTTAGAAAACTGAGCTGATATGTGAAAAGCCTCCTGACAGATTGTGAAATGATGCAGGAAACATGATGTGCTCACTTTCTTACTTCCTTTTTTCTTTCTTTTTTTTCCGAAAACTCTTCTCATCAACTCGATTTATGAAGTCTAGCCTCGCTATCTTTACTGCAACTTCCCTAAAAACAGATGATCATCTTATCAACGCTTCATATTCTGAGAAACTGAACATCATCTGTGATAAAAATAATTTCCTGTGAGTGTATCCGTTATGCCCTGCCTGGACTTTTGCTGTTATTTTTCTGTGTATTTTGTTCTCTTGAGTTTCAGTGTTGCATTTATGTTGCCTGGTTTTGTTTTTTTCTGTTTACCTTGTGTGTTTATGTGCACCTCCTCTCACCTGCCCTGCATCAGCCTGCTTAGCTCAGCCCTGCTCCTACTGTCCTCCCCAGTTTATCTGCTCCCAGTCTGCCAGTGTGTTGTGTCACCTGTTGTCTGTCTGTTTACTTTAGTTCCTGTTTTATTTTGAAATATTTTCTCCTTGTGTCTTGTCACCTTTACTTCCTGTGTTTGATTAACTCGTGTTTCACCTGTGTCTCGTTTGCAATCACACCCTAGTTTACTATATATATACTAGGGTTATAACTGACTATAAGTCCAGTTTTCAGTTCGGTCTTTGTCAAGTCGTCTGCTTTCATACTGCTTTCATACTGCGTTAGTTCTGCGTTAGTTCTGCGTTAGTCTTGCGTTAGTCCTGCGTTAGTCCTGCGTTAGTCCTGCGTTAGTCTTGCGTTAGTTCTGCGTTAGTCTTGCGTTAGTCCTGCGTTAGTCCAGCGTTAGTCCTGCGTTAGTCTTGCGTTAGTTCTGCGTTAGTCTTGTGTTAGTCCTGCGTTAGTCCTGCGTTAGTCCTGCGTTAGTCTTGCGTTAGTCCTGCGTTAGTCTTGCATTAGTTCTGCGTTAGTCTTGCGTTAGTTCTGCGTTAGTCCTGCGTTAGTCCTGCGTTAGTCCTGCGTTAGTCTTGCATTAGTTCTGCGTTAGTCTTGCGTTAGTCCTGCGTTAGTCCTGCGTTAGTCCTGCGTTAGTCCTGCGTTAGTCTTGCGTTAGTTCTGCGTTAGTCCTGCGTTAGTTCTGCGTTTGTCCTGCGTTAGTCCTGCGTTAGTCTTGCGTCAGTCCTGCGTCAGTCCTGAGTCAGTTCTGAGTTAGTTCTGCGTCAGTCCTGAGTCAGTTCTGAGTTAGTTCTGCGTCAGTCCTGCGTCAGTTCTGCGTCAGTCCTGCGTCAGTCCTGAGTTAGTCTTGCGTTAGTCCTGCGTCAGTCCTGAGTTAGTTCTGCGTTAGTTCTGCGTTAGTCCTGCGTTAGTCTTGAGTTAGTCTTGCGTTAGTCCTGCGTCAGTCCTGAGTCAGTCTTGCGTTAGTTCTGCGTTAGTTCTGCGTTAGTCCTGCGTTAGTCCTGCGTTAGTCCTGAGTTAGTCCTGCGTCAGTCCTGAGTCAGTCCTGCGTCAGTCCTGCGTTAGTCCTGCGTCAGTCCTGAGTCAGTCCTGCGTCAGTCCTGAGTCAGTCTTGCGTTAGTCCTGCGTTAGTCCTGCGTTAGTTCTGCGTTTGTCCTGCGTTAGTCTTGCGTTAGTCCTGCGTTAGTCCTGCGTTAGTCTTGCGTTAGTCCTGCGTTAGTCTTGCGTTAGTCCTGCGTTAGTCCTGCGTTAGTCCTGCGTTAGTTCTGCGTTAGTCCTGCGTTAGTCCTGCGTTAGTCCTGCGTTAGTCTTGCGTTAGTCCTGCGTTAGTCCTGCGTTAGTCTTGCGTTAGTTCTGCGTTAGTCTTGCGTTAGTTCTGCGTTAGTCCTGCGTTAGTTCTGCGTTTGTCCTGCGTTAGTCTTGCGTTAGTCCTGCGTTAGTTCTGCGTTAGTCCTGCGTTAGTCCTGCGTTAGTTCTGCGTTAGTCTTGCGTTAGTTCTGCGTTAGTCCTGCGTTAGTCCTGCGTTAGTCCTGCGTCAGTCCTGAGTCAGTCCTGCGTCAGTCCTGAGTTAGTCTTGCGTTAGTCCTGCGTTAGTCCTGCGTTAGTTCTGCGTTTGTCCTGCGTTAGTCTTGCGTTAGTCCTGCGTTAGTCCTGCGTTAGTCTTGCGTTAGTCCTGCGTTAGTCCTGCGTTAGTCCTGCGTTAGTTCTGCGTTAGTCCTGCGTTAGTCCTGCGTTAGTCCTGCGTCAGTCCTGAGTCAGTCCTGCGTCAGTCCTGAGTCAGTCTTGCGTCAGTCCTGCGTTAGTTCTGCGTTTGTCCTGCGTTAGTCTTGCGTTAGTCCTGCGTTAGTCCTGCGTTAGTCTTGCGTTAGTCCTGCGTTAGTCCTGCGTTAGTCCTGCGTTAGTCCTGCGTTAGTCCTGCGTTTGTCCTGCGTTAGTCCTGCGTTAGTCTTGCGTTAGTCTTGCGTCAGTCCTGCGTCAGTCCTGAGTCAGTCCTGAGTCAGTTCTGCGTCAGTCCTGCGTCAGTTCTGCATCAGTCCTGCGTCAGTCCTGAGTCAGTCTTGCGTTAGTCCTGCGTTAGTCCTGCGTTAGTCCTGCGTTAGTTCTGCGTTAGTCCTGCGTTAGTCCTGCGTTAGTCCTGCGTTAGTCTTGCGTTAGTCCTGCGTTAGTCCTGCGTTAGTCTTGCGTTAGTTCTGCGTTAGTCTTGCGTTAGTTCTGCGTTAGTCCTGCGTTAGTCCTGCGTTTGTCCTGCGTTAGTCTTGCGTTAGTCCTGCGTTAGTTCTGCGTTAGTCCTGCGTTAGTCCTGCGTTAGTTCTGCGTTAGTCTTGCGTTAGTTCTGCGTTAGTCCTGCGTTAGTCCTGCGTTAGTCCTGCGTTAGTCCTGCGTCAGTCCTGAGTCAGTCCTGCGTCAGTCCTGAGTTAGTCTTGCGTTAGTCCTGCGTTAGTCCTGCGTTAGTTCTGCGTTTGTCCTGCGTTAGTCTTGCGTTAGTCCTGCGTTAGTCCTGCGTTAGTCTTGCGTTAGTCCTGCGTTAGTCCTGCGTTAGTCCTGCGTTAGTCCTGCGTTAGTCCTGCGTTACTTCTGAGTCAGTCCTGCGTTAGTCCTGCGTTAGTCTTGCGTTAGTCTTGCGTCAGTCCTGCGTCAGTCCTGAGTTAGTTCTGAGTTAGTTCTGCGTCAGTCCTGCGTCAGTTCTGCGTCAGTCCTGCGTTAGTCCTGCGTCAGTCCTGAGTTAGTTCTGCGTTAGTTCTTGCGTTAGTCCTGCGTTAGTCTTGAGTTAGTTCTGCGTTAGTTCTTGCGTTAGTCCTGCGTTAGTCTTGAGTTAGTCTTGCGTTAGTCCTGCGTCAGTCCTGAGTTAGTCTTGCGTTAGTTCTGCGTTAGTTCTGCGTTAGTCCTGCGTTAGTCCTGAGTCAGTCCTGCGTTAGTCCTGCGTCAGTCCTGAGTCAGTCCTGCGTTAGTCCTGAGTTAGTCCTGCGTTAGTCCTGAGTTAGTCCTGCGTTAGTCCTGCGTTAGTCCTGAGTTAGTCCTGAGTTAGTCCTGCGTTAGTCCTGAGTTAGTTCTGCGTTTGTCCTGCGTTAGTCCTGAGTTAGTCCTGAGTTAGTCCTGCGTTAGTCCTGATTTAGTTCTGCGTTAGTCCTGCGTTAGTCCTGAGTTAGTCCTGCGTTAGTTCTGCGTTAGTCTTGCGTTAGTCCTGCGTTAGTCCTGCGTTAGTCCTGCGTTAGTCCTGCGTTAGTCTTGCGTTAGTTCTGCGTTAGTCTTGCGTTAGTCCTGCGTTAGTTCTGCGTTTGTCCTGCGTTAGTCTTGCGTTAGTTCTGCGTTAGTTCTGCGTTAGTCCTGCGTTAGTCTTGCGTTAGTCCTGCGTTAGTCCTGCGTTAGTTCTGCGTTTGTCCTGCGTTAGTTCTGCGTTAGTCCTGCGTTAGTTCTGCGTTAGTCCTGCGTTAGTTCTGCGTTAGTCTTGCGTTAGTTCTGCGTTAGTCCTGCGTTAGTCCTGAGTTAGTCCTGCGTTAGTCCTGAGTTAGTCTTGCGTTAGTTCTGCGTTAGTCCTGCGTTAGTTCTGCGTTAGTCCTGCGTTAGTCCTGAGTTAGTCTTGCGTTAGTCCTGCGTCAGTCCTGCGTTAGTCCTGAGTTAGTCTTGCGTTAGTCCTGCGTTAGTTCTGCGTCAGTCTTGCGTCAGTCCTGCGTTAGTTCTGCCTTAGTCCTGCGTTAGTTCTGCGTCAGTCTTGCGTCAGTCCTGCGTTAGTTCTGCCTTAGTCCTGCGTTAGTTCTGCGTCAGTCTTGCGTCAGTCCTGCGTTAGTTCTGAGTTAGTCCTGCGTCAGTCCTGAGTTATTCTTGCGTTAGTCCTGCGTCAGTCTTGCGTCAGTCCTGCGTTAGTTCTGCCTTAGTCCTGCGTTAGTCCTGAGTTAGTCCTGCGTTAGTCCTGAGTTAGTCCTGCGTTAGTCCTGCGTCAGTCCTGAGTCAGTCCTGCGTCAGTCCTGAGTCAGTCTTGCGTTAGTCCTGCGTTAGTTCTGCGTTTGTCCTGCGTTAGTCTTGCGTTAGTCCTGCGTTAGTCCTGCGTTAGTCTTGCGTTAGTCCTGCGTTAGTCCTGCGTTAGTCCTGCGTTAGTCCTGCGTTAGTCCTGCGTTTGTCCTGCGTTAGTCCTGCGTTAGTCTTGCGTTAGTCTTGCGTCAGTCCTGAGTCAGTCCTGAGTCAGTTCTGCGTCAGTCCTGCGTCAGTTCTGCGTCAGTCCTGCGTCAGTCCTGAGTTAGTCTTGCGTTAGTCCTGCGTTAGTCCTGCGTTAGTCCTGCGTTAGTTCTGCGTTAGTCCTGCGTTAGTCCTGCGTTAGTCCTGCGTTAGTCTTGCGTTAGTCCTGCGTTAGTCCTGCGTTAGTCTTGCGTTAGTTCTGCGTTAGTCTTGCGTTAGTTCTGCGTTAGTCCTGCGTTAGTCCTGCGTTTGTCCTGCGTTAGTCTTGCGTTAGTCCTGCGTTAGTTCTGCGTTAGTCCTGCGTTAGTCCTGCGTTAGTTCTGCGTTAGTCTTGCGTTAGTTCTGCGTTAGTCCTGCGTTAGTCCTGCGTTAGTCCTGCGTTAGTCCTGCGTCAGTCCTGAGTCAGTCCTGCGTCAGTCCTGAGTTAGTCTTGCGTTAGTCCTGCGTTAGTCCTGCGTTAGTTCTGCGTTTGTCCTGCGTTAGTCCTGCGTTAGTCCTGCGTTAGTCCTGCGTTAGTCTTGCGTTAGTCCTGCGTTAGTCCTGCGTTAGTCCTGCGTTAGTCCTGCGTTAGTCCTGCGTTACTTCTGAGTCAGTCCTGCGTTAGTCCTGCGTTAGTCTTGCGTTAGTCTTGCGTCAGTCCTGCGTCAGTCCTGAGTTAGTTCTGAGTTAGTTCTGCGTCAGTCCTGCGTCAGTTCTGCGTCAGTCCTGCGTTAGTCCTGCGTCAGTCCTGAGTTAGTTCTGCGTTAGTTCTTGCGTTAGTCCTGCGTTAGTCTTGAGTTAGTTCTGCGTTAGTTCTTGCGTTAGTCCTGCGTTAGTCTTGAGTTAGTCTTGCGTTAGTCCTGCGTCAGTCCTGAGTTAGTCTTGCGTTAGTTCTGCGTTAGTTCTGCGTTAGTCCTGCGTTAGTCCTGAGTCAGTCCTGCGTTAGTCCTGCGTCAGTCCTGAGTCAGTCCTGCGTTAGTCCTGAGTTAGTCCTGCGTTAGTCCTGAGTTAGTCCTGCGTTAGTCCTGCGTTAGTCCTGAGTTAGTCCTGAGTTAGTCCTGCGTTAGTCCTGAGTTAGTTCTGCGTTTGTCCTGCGTTAGTCCTGAGTTAGTCCTGAGTTAGTCCTGCGTTAGTCCTGATTTAGTTCTGCGTTAGTCCTGCGTTAGTCCTGAGTTAGTCCTGCGTTAGTTCTGCGTTAGTCTTGCGTTAGTCCTGCGTTAGTCCTGCGTTAGTCCTGCGTTAGTCTTGCGTTAGTTCTGCGTTAGTCTTGCGTTAGTCCTGCGTTAGTTCTGCGTTTGTCCTGCGTTAGTCTTGCGTTAGTTCTGCGTTAGTTCTGCGTTAGTCCTGCGTTAGTCTTGCGTTAGTCCTGCGTTAGTCCTGCGTTAGTTCTGCGTTTGTCCTGCGTTAGTTCTGCGTTAGTCCTGCGTTAGTTCTGCGTTAGTCCTGCGTTAGTTCTGCGTTAGTCTTGCGTTAGTTCTGCGTTAGTCCTGCGTTAGTCCTGAGTTAGTCCTGCGTTAGTCCTGAGTTAGTCTTGCGTTAGTTCTGCGTTAGTCCTGCGTTAGTTCTGCGTTAGTCCTGCGTTAGTCCTGAGTTAGTCTTGCGTTAGTCCTGCGTCAGTCCTGCGTTAGTCCTGAGTTAGTCTTGCGTTAGTCCTGCGTTAGTTCTGCGTCAGTCTTGCGTCAGTCCTGCGTTAGTTCTGCCTTAGTCCTGCGTTAGTTCTGCGTCAGTCTTGCGTCAGTCCTGCGTTAGTTCTGCCTTAGTCCTGCGTTAGTTCTGCGTCAGTCTTGCGTCAGTCCTGCGTTAGTTCTGAGTTAGTCCTGCGTCAGTCCTGAGTTAGTCTTGCGTTAGTCCTGCGTCAGTCTTGCGTCAGTCCTGCGTTAGTTCTGCCTTAGTCCTGCGTTAGTCCTGAGTTAGTCCTGCGTTAGTCCTGAGTTAGTCCTGCGTTAGTCCTGCGTCAGTCCTGAGTTAGTCCTGCGTTAGTCCTGAGTTAGTCCTGCGTTAGTCCTGTGTCAGTCCTGAGTTAGTCCTGCGTTAGTCCTGAGTTAGTTCTGCGTTAGTCCTGCGTTAGTCCTGAGTTAGTCCTGCGTTAGTTCTGCGTTAGTCCTGCGTTAGTCCTGCGTTAGTCCTGAGTTAGTCCTGCGTTAGTCCTGAGTTAGTCCTGTGTTAGTCCTGAGTTAGTCTTGCGTTAGTCCTGCGTCAGTCCTGAGTTAGTTCTGCGTTAGTCCTGAGTTAGTCCTGTGTTAGTCCTGTGTTAGTCCTGAGTTAGTCTTGCGTTAGTTCTGCGTTAGTTCTGCGTTAGTCCTGCGTCAGTCCTGCGTTAGTTCTGCCTTAGTCCTGCGTTAGTCCTGAGTTAGTCCTGAGTTAGTCCTGCGTCAGTCCTGAGTCAGTCCTGCGTTAGTCCTGAGTTAGTCCTGCGTTAGTCCTGCGTTAGTCCTGCGTCAGTCCTGAGTTAGTCCTGCGTTAGTCCTGAGTTAGTTCTGCGTTAGTCCTGCGTTAGTCCTGAGTTAGTCCTGAGTTAGTCCTGCGTTAGTCCTGAGTTAGTCCTGCGTTAGTCCTGCGTTAGTCCTGAGTTAGTCCTGCGTTAGTCCTGAGTTAGTCCTGTGTTAGTCCTGAGTTAGTCTTGCGTTAGTCCTGCGTCAGTCCTGAGTTAGTTCTGCGTTAGTCCTGAGTTAGTCCTGTGTTAGTCCTGTGTTAGTCCTGCGTTAGTCCTGCGTCAGTCCTGAGTTAGTCCTGCGTTAGTCCTGCGTTAGTCCTGAGTTAGTCCTGTGTTAGTCCTGAGTTAGTCTTGCGTTAGTCCTGCGTCAGTCCTGCGTCAGTTCTGAGTTAGTCCTGTGTTAGTCCTGCGTTAGTCCTGCGTTAGTCCTGCGTTAGTCCTGCGTTTGTTCTGCGTTAGTCTTGCGTTAGTCTTGCGTTAGTCCTGCGTTAGTCCTGCGTTAGTCCTGCGTTAGTTCTGCGTTTGTCCTGCGTTAGTCCTGCGTGAGTTCTGCGTTAGTCCTGCGTGAGTTCTGCGTTAGTCCTGCGTTTGTCCTGCGTTAGTCCTGCGTTAGTCCTGCGTTAGTTCTGCGTTAGTCCTGCGTTAGTCCTGCGTTAGTCCTGCGTTAGTACTGCGTTGGTCCTGCGTTAGTCCTGCGTTAGTTCTGCGTTAGTCCTGCGTTAGTCCTGCGTTAGTCCTGCGTTAGTTCTGCGTTAGTCCTGCGTTAGTCCTGAGTTAGTCCTGCGTTAGTCTTGCGTTAGTCTTGCGTTAGTCTTGCGTTAGTCCTGCGTTTGTTCTGCGTTAGTCCTGAGTTAGTCTTGCGTTAGTCCTGCGTTAGTCCTGCGTTAGTCCTGCGTTTGTTCTGCGTTAGTCCTGAGTTAGTCTTGCGTTAGTCCTGCGTTAGTCCTGAGTTAGTCCTGCGTTAGTTCTGCGTTAGTCCTGAGTTAGTTCTGCGTTAGTCCTGCGTTTGTTCTGCGTTAGTCCTGCGTTAGTCCTGAGTTAGTTCTGCGTTAGTCCTGCGTTAGTCCTGAGTTAGTTCTGCGTTAGTCCTGCGTTTGTTCTGCGTTAGTCCTGCGTTAGTCCTGAGTTAGTCCTGCGTTAGTCCTGCGTTAGTCCTGCGTTTGTTCTGCGTTAGTCCTGCGTTAGTCCTGAGTTAGTCCTGAGTTAGTCCTGCGTTAGTCCTGCGTTAGTCCTGCGTTTGTTCTGCGTTAGTCCTGCGTTAGTCCTGAGTTAGTCCTGAGTTAGTCTTGCGTTAGTCCTGAGTTAGTTCTGCGTTAGTCCTGCGTTTGTTCTGCGTTAGTCCTGCGTTAGTCCTGCGTTAGTCCTGCGTTAGTCCTGAGTTAGTCCTGAGTTAGTCTTGCGTTAGTCCTGCGTTAGTTCTGCGTTAGTCCTGCGTTAGTCCTGCGTTAGTCCTGCGTTAGTTCTGCGTTAGTTCTGTGTTAGTCCTGCATTTGTCCTGCGTTAGTTCCTGTGATTATGGTCAGTGTTCCTTTGTTCTTGTGTCTCCTGTGACTTCTGAATCTATCCGTTAAATACTCAGCATTGTTTCCTGCCTGCCGTCTCTCCCCTGCTCCGCCCGCCTAACTGACAGTATCAAAGTGTTTGGCTCAGTCTTATGTCTTTACCAGACGTCTGGAAGGCAACCAGATATACAGTACCAGTCAAACATTTGGACACACCTCCTCATACAAGGGCTTTCTTTATTTTTACTATTTTTTACAATGTAGAACAAAACTGAAGACATCAGAACTCTGCTTGTCTCTGCTTGTCTGTGTGGTGGAAAACTGCCTTTCCATGATCTAACGAATGTGCCAGTGAGAGTGCAAAGATAGCATTAAGCCAGTAAGAGACAGTTCCCAGAGTTAGCAAGAAGGCTAATCTGTGATATAGCAATTTGGTTTTCTGTGTGAAATGATTAAAAGCCGCCAGGTCCGTTTTTACTGTGAGAAAAGATGCTGAGGCAGTAATTTCTAAGATAAGTCACACTTGTATTATCAGCAAAGCATCAAGGTCACTTATGAACTCAGAAATAATGACCAGATGGTTGAATTTAATTAAAAATGAGGTGGAGACTAGAAACTAAGCTCCACAATAGGAGGGGTTATGAAAAGTATATAATATGAGGTTTTATGATTTTGCATCAGGTTTTTCTTTGTCCCGGGACAAAAGGCCTCGGTTTGCTCCGTATCTCTTTACGCACAGTAAACCTCTTCACACTGGACTCTACCAGCTTCCAGTGTATTTTTGTTGGAGTCTTTCTCTTATAAGTTTTAAGTTTACTAAGTTGTGGGTGACCTGAAGATCTATTGGCTCATCTGAAGATTTTTCCACGACAGCAGGTTCGTGTTTTGCATTGTAGCCTTTTCATGGCAGATACCATTGTTTGTGTTACTGGTCAGTATGGTTTGGCTACTGGTATTGGTGTGATCGTGTCTGCTGTAGAGAAATTCCTGCAGAATCAGGTCAGTCCTCCAGAGCAGCATCCTGTAGTCGGGGTTGAGGTCACTCTGACTTTCAAGCAGTGAGAGGAGCTGTTAACTTTGCAGCACAAACAGGAAAACGCTCTGGAACGAGAACAGACTATTCGAGCACAGTTAGACTCAGTTAGACCCTTGTAGGGGCAGTTCTTCAAATTTTTTATGGTGTTTGTGGTTGTTTGTGTTGGTTCCCAAATTTTCAGAAAAGGATCCAGATACATTTGTCTTGTTGTTTGAGAGGTTTGCTAACAGGAAGTGGAGTGACTGTGAGCAGCTGCTGCAGAGTGTGTTGACTGGGGAAGCTCCGATGCTTATTCTGCTTTGCTTATAACAGACAGTAAAAACTCTGTCAAGGTAAAAACTGCAGTTTTAAAAGCATAAGAACTAGAACATGAGGCTTACCGGCAGAAATTCAGTGCAAAGAAATTTTTGTGCATCAGTTTGTGAGTGGGCTGGCCTCTGTTCATTGTGCTAGTTTGAGCTTTATTTGAGTTTATTGAGTTAGTCTTGTTGGAGCAGAAACTCCGAGAACAGGAACCCTTTTATCTCCTTCGGCCACTTTCTCTTCCCTGACTTATTTTTAATAAACCAGAGTTCTTCTGGTCTGTGAAATATAAAACAAAGAAGTTTTATCACATTTTAGATCAAATGACATTAACACTTGAGACGATTCTTTATCCTCTTTAGGGACAAAATGTTTAAATTAATTAACTTCTTCATTTAATCAAAACAGTTTGAAAGATGCACATGCAAGAAAAATCCATATTTTGGCACTTTGCAGATATTTTTTACGTCACATGTGAGTTTAAATCCACCAGCTGGATGTCTGATTAGAGGATGGAACAAGATATTGATCATATATGACATCAGACAGGTTTTATGTGTGTACATGTGTGTTGATCATGAATGATGGATGTTAATGGCTGCTGGATTACGAGGCCGTCTTGTACAGGTAGACAGTCCCGCTGATGTACTGGCTCTCATCTCTCTCACAGATCTGCGGCGGCTCCTTCATGTATCTGTCAGACAGTTTGATTCCTACTGGACTCCACAGTCCCTCCTCCTCCATCAGCTTCAGCTCTCTCTCCAGATCCTCCTTGTATCTGGATGCTGCTGGTCCTGTGTGGTTGCCTCTCGCCATGCAGACGTAACCTCCTGGAGACGACAGGGAACAGATTCAAACACAGCAGGAACTTTAATCCACAGTGGTGTCCGACAGGAAGAAGCTACAGATCAGGTGGTTCTAGTTTCAGAAGGGTTAGGGTTAGAAACAGCCACAAGCTGCTTGAACTTCACACTCTGCTGGTCTGAAGGTGTTTCCAGAATCCTCAAAGACTCTTTGAAGCATATCGATAAAAATATTCTGTCTGCTGCACCATATAAATATGTGAACCTGTTTCAGGCCAAATTGCTCAGAGATCTGCCACGGGTGATGTTTGTATCGCAGGTGAATCTTCCCTCGTTGGTTACCTGGTTTGGCAGCGTGGCAGAGCTCCCTGACAACACTGACCGGTGCAAAACCAACACCTAAAGCCCCGACGATGATCACCACATCAAACAGAGCTGAAAGCAGAACAAGAGGACAGAATGTGACACTTCACACCTCCAGCAAAAACAATCAAAGATTCATTCTTTACAATACATATAATAATATAATATATACTAAGACAAACTCAAAACTGCCTCTGGAAAAAGTTTCAACTCTGCTGTAATAAACTGCTGTGACATCTGGTTTCGATCAGTGATCAGTGATCAGTGATCAGTGAGTGTTTGTGCTGCTGATGAAGACTCATGTACGTCAGAGAGGAAGAGGGACGCTTTCTGGATCTAAGGGTGAAATGAGACTTCGACCTGAAGAGTCTGCTGGGTCACATTTGTTTTCAAAGGATCTCAACGGGAAATTCTGTCCATAGATGGATGAACTAACTTCAACGTACTGATGAACTTTGTAATAGTTTGAGATTATTCATTAATGTTAAAAAATGGAAATGATGTAAACACACTTTGCCTCCAAATACTAGTTTAACTTATTTACCAACAATATTTCTGTCAATTCTGTATATGATCATTTTAAAGAAGCGATTGATTCAGATGTTATATATATATATATATATATATATATATATATATATATATATATATATATATATATATATGTATATATGGTGATGATCACATGATTGATTGGTGTAAAGGAGGAAGTGGCCTCAGGCAGAGCGTGCTCATTAGAGACTTCCGCTGGCTGAGACAGCTAACTTTCAGTTTATTAAATTTAAAAATTAAAACACTGCATTGACAACATCACAGCAAATCTCTTAAACTGAATGTTGGTCTTTGGCTGGTTTAAGACGTCCATGTTTGTTGGGTTTTCAGCTACTACCAGCTGTAACAGCCCATCTGGTGCTCAATAATTCACAGATTTTAAAACTAATTATAATTATTTATTATAATAATTAGTTTTAGCAGCATTGTTTGCTTGCTGTTTATTAATCATACACAACCTCTGAATGATATCATACTGGCTGAATATAAGCGAGTGTATGAGGTGTACCAGGCTGTGCAGGCAGAGGTTGTGTTCCCAGTAAGGCCAGTCTGAGGTCCTGATAGAGGCCAGTTCTAGCAGCTTGTTCCAGCATGCCTCCGCTGCCGTCCACTCCCACAAAGAGTCTGAAGCCCAGTTCAACCATCTGCACACAACAACACACAGCATTCAGTCCGAGCGCTCTGCTTTCACACACCAACACAATAATAAACACAATAATACTATTTCTGCTCAGTGATGAATCCTCTGAGTTCTCCTTTAGTGCCACCATCAGGTCAGAGTTTACACTCGTACAGGCTGAAGGCAGCGACCAGGATGACGTCTGCTGCATGGATGTACAAAGACAAGTCGGAGGGGGCGGGGCCTGTTCATTCATATGAGAGTTGCTCAGTGACACATGAAGTCAAAAAAGCCACTTCCTGCTGTGAAGAATCACCCAGATGAAAACACACTGAGCACGCTCATTAGAGACTTCCACCAGCCGAAACTTCTAACTTCCAGTTCAGCCCTCCGGCTAACTTGAAAGGGGAAATTCTGACGATGAAACGAATCATTTCAAGTTATGATGCTCAAATAAATGTATCCGCTGATTTACAGATGTCTCTTTCATAAAGAAAATCCGTGGGAAAAAGTCTTTTTGGGACTGACAGCATCACATGATGTTGTAATTACACAGTTTGGCCACTATGTCAAATCGGCTTCAAAGCCTGGTGCTGTTCCTGTGTCCAGTTGTCTTTATACGCCCACGGTGACTCACATCACTGAAACATTTCATGAAGCCAATCTGAGACTCACCAGTTTAGCAACCAGTCCCGACCCGCAGGCGACATCCAACACCTGAACTTCCTGTCGACTCCCTGAGAAGTTGGCATTAAGGAAATCAACTGCCAAGTTTGGCGCTCTGTAGTTCATCTCGGCTAAATCCTGTTGATGTAACGTGTTAAAGTTATTCTGACCCTCAGACTTCAGCTCATAAACATCAGCAGAAACCTTCTGTGTCTTTCATAATATTTAAGATTCACAGTTAAAAACTCCTTATTTATCTTGTATTGGTCCTTTATGCAGCCCCTCAGTTCAGCCTCTGTCTCTAACAGGCCGTCTGAGCTCCCGATGAGCCCACTGTTATTAAAACTAATAATACTGATGATGATGATGATGATGATGATGATGAGACGTCACTGACCTGTTCGTAGGTTTCTGCACATCTGTTGTACAACTGGATCGTCTGCTCTGAACGGACACTTTCACAAGACGGAAGGAAGATTTCAGTTCTGCTGCTGTCGCACATCATGAGGAGACGACTTCAGACCTGCCAGAGAGGACAGACGTCACCTGTATGTCACCTGTACTTCACCTGTACTTCACCTGTACTTCACCTGTACTTCACCTGTACTTCACCTGTACTTCACCTGTACTTCACCTGTATGTCACCTGTACTTCACCTGTACTTCACCTGTATGTCACCTGTACTTCACCTGTACTTCACCTGTACTTCACCTGTACTTCACCTGTACTTCAACCCTAACCCTAAGAATAGTGTTTTTATTGACCCACAAACATTTCTACAGCAGATTATAAAATGTCACACAGGAAGTTAGTGGATTGAACTAATGTGTCATTAACTTCACTTAATTATGTAAGATTTATAATTTGATGTTAATTCAACCAAACATCTCTAGCTTTTATTTCAACAGCACTGCTGAATGTTGAATCATCAGCTGCAGGTTCATGCAGCTCCCAGTTCTCTGGAAGACAAACAGGTTTTCATGCAGGTGAACGTGAATTCAGTCTTTCTGTCACTGATTACAACATGACCAACGGTCACTCAGCTGTCTGCTCTGTAGCTTCCTCCTTTAATATTCACTACAGCATCACATGTGGATTCATCCGCCGCTGAAAACAGTCCCAACAGATGCTGTTTGTTTGTTAAAATCTACAGTGAGCAGAAATTTATTACTGAACTGTTTTAAACATAAAACTATGTATTTATGAGCTGTTTTTAAATTTGATGAACAAAATGATGCCAGTAAAATACTCAGAAGTTTATGATTTTAAGATTTTCTATCATGATCATTTATAATTGATTATCAGTAAAACATTACATCCATTCTGTCTCATTTTCTGCATCTCAGTTTTCTTTCATTCTAAACTGAATCAGTTTGAGTTTTTAGACATTTGAAGACATTTTCTTAGACTGTTTTCTGACATTTTATAGACTAAACAACCAATCAATGAATCCAATCAGGAGTTGAGACGGTAATCAATAATGAACATGAAATAAGAGAACAAGCTGACTGTTTGTACTCACCTGTGTGTGGATGTGTGCAGGTACAGAAGCAGATGTGAGACTCGCAGCAGCTTTTTCAAGGCTGAGGTGAGCTGCTGGATGCTGATTGGCTGACTGCAGTGTCATTAACATGCTGGACAGATGGGCGCATCTGGCTGCAGGTCAAACCTGTTTGAAACCTGCAGGTTCAGTTCCAGCTAAGACGTTTTGATGCTATCAGCAGTCTGAGAATCTGGAAGTGAATGTAAAGAATTCAACAAGTTTCTGTCAGTAAATTTGTTGTTATATTGTAAAATAGTAAAAGTGCAACTGTAGAAATCATGAATATTAGAAACTATTTATTTTATTATTGTTCCATGTTAGAAAAACATTTCAACATTTTTCTTTTCTTGCTGGATCTGAATTGTGATTCCTGCACAAAAAAAAACATATTTTGTAAAATTATCTATTTCATATGATTCAGAGAATGTGTACATGTACATTTTTAGAATATATGCAACATTATAATGTTATTTAAAAAACTGCTCTAAAAGTTTTTGCACATCTGATGGTCAGATAACGTCGGACAAAGCTTCACTTTGTCTTTCCTGATCCGCCATCAGACACGTGTGTTTTTCACAGTAGTGGGTGAGTGCGAGACGCCGACCGCCAGGCGGCGCCGTCTTGCTTCTGTCTAACCAAGACACCGCCGTACTTCTGCCATCCGGTTCTCACGCGACGTGACTTCCTCCCATAGTCACAGACCGACGACGTCATAACGTCAGGCCCCGTCGCCATCTTGTCACACACACACACACACACACGCACACACACACACACACACACACATACATGCATTCCCCTGCATGTGTCCAACCTTGTGCAAAGCTGTTTGTGTTTTGTTTGGTAGGATTAGATTTTAGAAGTTATTTATTGAATGAAGCATTTGTTAACTTTGTTAATTTTGCTAAGTTTAATAAACACTGTTATATCTTTAAAGAGAAGTTCTTCTGTCATTATTGTGTGTAATATTGTGAAAAGTGGCTGATTGAAGGAGTCAGAGCTCGAATTCACCCTTCTTTGTTCATCCTTGAACGTTGATATCTCTCAGATATTAACATTCTAGCTGAACTCCTTTTATGAAACTACCTTGTTTGGTTATTGGTCCCGGTTTCCGGGTGGTGCCCCGTATTTGTTAATTCATATTAATAATTCTATTAATTGTTATAATTAGTTAATTATCCTTGATAATTGATGATTATTGCCAATAATCAACTGTGTTCCTCACAGGTCCAACAGTTGGTGCCCGAATTATTGATTAAGGTTAACAATATCTTATCTTCATAATTCATAATTATCTATGATAATTATTAATTATTGCTAATAACCAAACACACTCCTGCCCGTCCCAACAAAAGCAAATGTAAAAATGTCGTCAGTGAAGATAAATCTGCTGAGTGTTGGAGGAAACAGTTCTCTGTCACCTCTGTTGACAAAAATAAATCATTAACGTATTTGTATAAAATAAATATTCATAAAAACTCTAAAACTCAGTATTTGTCTGTTCTGAATACCATATTTGGACCTTATAGAACACAATCTGTCACCTGAGCAGAGATCAATACTCTGATTGATCATCCTGTTTATAACACTTATATCACAGCTCTCTCTCAACAATGTGACATTTTATTAGATATTTTGTATATATGTATAATTTTATATATTATAGATTTTGGCCCCAAATAATTCCACAAATGATGAGACATTCTCATCATAACCTGGTTTATTAAATAACAGAATAAACACAAATAATCAATAAATACATTTAACACATTCAGTACAAACCCATCAGAAGCATCCAGCATGTGTTTCTGCTCTGCAGTGAAATATAACATGAATACGTGTTTGCACATTTCACAAGAAATTACTTTATATAAATAATAAATAACATGTTGTTACGATGGACCGAGTGACAGGAAGTGACAGGAAGAGTCTTTAAAGACTTCTGACATGAAATCATTTCAGTTGCTTTTATTAGTTCGACTGTATTCAAACAGTTTGTTCACATAAATAAAAACCGTCTTAAAAAATTATAAAATCAATATTTATTCAATGTCAACAGTATATTAGACCCGCAATTATTTAAAAAATATTGAGCCTAAATAAACAACATTTAAGTGTGAAATTGGTGATAATAAACAACTGCTAATTATAAATTAATAGCTAAGATGTTTAATCCATAAATCATCATCAATAATGTAATTACATTATTACAATATGGTCATTTTCCATAGAAACTATTGCACTATATCAATAATGTAATTACATTATTGATATATTATCAATAATTACATTATTGATAATGTAATGTAATAATTACATTATTGATAATATATCAATAATGTAATTACATTATTGATATATTATCAATAATTACATTATTGATATATTATCAATAATTACATTATTGATATATTATCAATAATGTAATTACATTATTGACAATATATCAATAATGTAATTACATTATTGATATATTCAAATTGTCCTGTTCAAACATTTAGACAACAATAGTTTCCATAGAAACGAACCTGTGTGTCACTGGTGCAACAGCATTCACTATCAGGCTCCAAAAGCATGTGAGTGAGTGAGTGAATGAATGAATGAGTGAGTGAATGAATGAGTGAGTGAGTGAGTGAATGAATGAATGAGTGAGTGAATGAATGAATGAATGAGTGAGTGAGTGAGTGAATGAATGAATGAGTGAATGAATGAATGAGTGAGTGAGTGAGTGAATGAGTGAGTGAGTGAATGAGTGAATGAATGAATGAGTGAGTGAGTGAGTGAATGAGTGAGTGAGTGAATGAGTGAATGAATGAATGAGTGAATGAATGAATGAGTGAGTGAGTGAGTGAATGAGTGAGTGAATGAGTGAATGAATGAATGAATGAGTGAATGAATGAATGAGTGAGTGAATGAATGAATGAGTGAATGAATGAGTGAGTGAGTGAGTGGAGTACATAAGAGGAAACAAACCTGCTGATGAAACTATATGAAGAATATAAAGAAGTTTTCACCAAAAAGGGCAAAACTGCCACAATTAACACAGTGAAGGAGACGACTCGGCACAAAACTGCTGACAGATTAAGTGCACACCTGTAGACAGGTAGTGATTTCCTAGAGCTTTGAGGAGTAAACTTATTACCAGGAGGTTGATGGTTCAATTCCTGCATCCGACTTGATGAGTCTGCATGATGAAAGTGAAGAGCAAGTTGCAGTTGGAGATGAAGAAAATACAAAAACTTGAGCAAAAGATTAAAAAGCTAAAAGACTAAAGAGAGTCTCAAAGAGATCCCTCTTAAAGCCCAGGAAAGGAAAAAGGAACCCTGAGTCTCTCTTGGCTTTTCTTTTTATAACTATAACTTCCTCTTATTTGTATTACCACATACCATCTATTTCCAGGACATCTATCACTTACATGCTGATATTACATGACTTTACACAAAACGGGGACCTTTTCTTCAGCTGTCACTGACATCACACCTTGTGGAACATTTGAACTCCTTTTTTACATTTGAGATTAAAATCGAGGGAAGTCTGCGAGGTGCAGAAACACAGCTGCTCCTTTGCCTCAGATTATCTGATGGTTGTTCAGGTGTTTGATGTTTGTTTGTGTTTGTTTAGTCATTCTTGTCGGTTCAGATCTAGTTCAGTACAAATTGCACAAATTGTATAAATTCCCCACTAATGGTGCAAGACATTAAACTATTTAATTAAACATTAAATAGAAGAAGGCTTGAGTAGAGTTTGTCTCGGCCACATATACCGGAGCTTTCAACAATGTAGTTAAAGTATTGCAGTAAAAGTACATAAGTATTATGAGCTTGATGTAGTTAAAGTATTGCAGTAAAAGTACATAAGTATTATGAGCTTGATGTAGTTAAAGTATTGCAGTAAAAGTACATAAGTATTATGAGCTTGATGTAGTTAAAGTATTGCAGTAAAAGTACATAAGTATTATGAGCTTGATGTAGTTAAAGTATTGCAGTAAAAGTAGTGGTTTGGTCCCTCTGACTGATATATTATTATATATGACATCATTAGATTATTAATAGTGAAGCATCAGTGTTAGAGCAGCATGTTACTGTTTCCAGGTGAAGATGATGATGATGATGAAGACACGCTGTTAAATGTTAACCTAACTGACAGGTAGCCTGAGTGTGTCACTAACTGTTCTCTGTCTCTTATAAAGTAAAATTCTTTTGACTTTAATGAGTGAAGCGGCTAAAGGTGCTACTGGCTAAAGTTGTTTGACTCCGTTGCTATGGTAACATGGGAGAGCTCGCGAGGAGTTTAAACAGTATTAAATTCAGACTGAACTACAAACTAATTTAAGGTGATTAAGTTTAACATTTTATGTTTTCTGAAGCAGTTCTTTCACACAAAACGTTATCTTTGACGTTTATTTTACTGTAATAGGCAACTACATAGACCACAATCCAACGCGCCGAAGTATCAGCCAATAGGAGAGGCTTCTGATCGTTAGACCAATCAGAGAGCGGCGGGAGCTTTCAAACTTCAAACAGGAAACAGCCCATAGCAGCAGTTTGTGTCGATGGGATTCAGACTGAGCCGCGACTTTCTTTTACAACTTTTTACGGTTTGAATTTAAACTTCTTGAAGTTTTTTTTTAGAAGTTTTATTCACCGAGAGCAGAAACAGGAAGTTAACCGGTACTAAAGTACAGTATCTGAGTAAATGTACTTAGTTACTGTCCAGCTGTGGTAAATAGTTTGTTAAAGCATCATAACCAATAAATAAAACAAAGAAGTTGTTACTGCTTGTTGCATTGATTGTTAAAGCTCGTTCGGATCTCTTTGATTTACAGTAAAATGATCTTTCTGTCTGTTCGTGTTCCAGCTTCACTTAAACTGAGGACGAGACGCCGTCGTTCTGCCTTCAGCTGCTGATATGATGGAGCTTTATCACATGTCATGATGTCATCATGACATCATGTCATCATGACATCATGACATCATGACATCATGTCATCATGACATCATGACATCATGACATCATGTCATCATGACATCATGACATCATGTCATCATGACATCATGACATCATGACATCATGTCATCATGACATCATGACATCATGTCATCATGACATCATGACATCATGACATCATGACATCATGTCATCATGACATCATGACATCATGTCATCATGACATCATGACATCATGACATCATGACATCATGTCATCATGACATGATGACATCATGTCATCATGACATCATGACATCATGTCATCATGACATCATGACATCATGACATCATGTCATCATGACATCATGACATCATGTCATCATGACATCATGACATCATGACATCATGTCATCATGACATCATGTCATCATGACATCATGACATCATGACATCATGACATCATGTCATCATGACATCATGTCATCATGACATCATGACATCATGTCATCATGACATCATGACATCATGACATCATGACCCCGATCAAAGAGTCTGATTAAAGTTTCTTCAGCCACAACAAAAACATTCACATATGAAAAATGCAGAGAAATGTGGAATAGAGCATAAAATATAATCAGGCGACAAACAGTGAGGATATCTGTCACATTTTACTTCAATCAGTCTATAAACAGCTAATAAACAGTAATAACTCACTATAATGTGGTTATAAGCAGATATTTGGACATGTTAAGTGTTTATTAATGTTCAGTATTTATTATAACTTCTCCTATGAAGACAGATTTTATATTATTACAGCTGTGTTTTATTATATTGTCATTGATGATGTTTATACAGCAGCAAACACTTCTGTGTGTCCACAGGAGGAGTTATAATTATTAATTAAAGCTGGAAGCAGCGTTGAACGAGCCCTCGCACCTCCACGCACGTCGGACCGCGGTGCAATCGAAGGTCTTCTGTGACGAGCATGTAGACGTCTTCAGACCCGGCTGATTTCAGACAGTGCAAGAAGGAGATAAACATCACTTCCTTTGTCCACTGTTTTACCTGCTGCTGGGGCTGCTTCACTGATATGTTGTAGGGGCGCTATTCATCCAGTTTACATCACTGATGGAATATTGTCATGTAGACGTGTTCAGGCCGGGACTCTTATCAAACATGTAAAGTTTGGTGCAGACTGGAGCATTTACAATAAAGTTATACTAACTTCCTCTGTCATGGTGAAACATCACATCTCAATGGTGTGAGGATGAGAATTTCCTGCAGGGTGAGACATGTCTGTCTCGCTCACACCTGTCTGTCTCGTTCACACTTGTCTGTCTCACTCACACCTGTCTGTCTCGCTCACACCTGTCACGCTCACACCTGTCTGTCACCCTCACACCTGTCTGTCTCACTCACACCTGTCTGTCTCGCTCACACCTGTCACGCTCACACCTGTCTGTCACGCTCACACCTGTCTGTCACCCTCACACCTGTCTGTCTCACTCACACCTGTCTGTCACGCTCACACCTGTCACACTCACACCTGTCTGTCACGCTCACACCTGTCTGTCACCCTCACACCTGTCTGTCTCACTCACACCTGTCTGTCACGCTCACACCTGTCTGTCTCGTTCACACCTGTCTGTCACGCTCACACCTGTCTGTCACCCTCACACCTGTCTGTCTCGCTCACACCTGTCTGTCTCGTTCACACCTGTCTGTCTCGTTCACACCTGTCTGTCTCGCTCACACCTGTCTGTCTCGTTCACACCTGTCTGTCTCGCTCACACCTGTCTGTCTCGTTCACACCTGTGGCATCTAAATGATGCAGGTTTTGGGTCCATTCACTTGAATTTCAATTAGTAAATTGAAAACTCTTGATGAGTTTGTGTGTAAAACAAATTAATTTCCTAATTTTCATCAAGTCTATTTTTAGAAAAGTAAAGACTTTTAACCCACATGACCTGGTCAAAGTGTGATTGACATGTGACCTGTCAGGTGTGTAGAGACAATAAGTAACTGATACTCATATATGTGAATGGAGAGTGTGAGTGAACCGCTAGCTGCTCGGGTCCTAATAAAGGAAAAACTGCAGTACAGAGCTACAAGTTTTAGTTTTGATTTTATTTTTCTGCAGCACTTTAATCACTAAACTGTCACCTCACTCCATTTATTCCCTTCCCCTCATAGGTCATCCCCACTACTGAATTATACATATAAGACCTATAATTATTGTAAAATAAATGATAATAACACCAAACTTCATACAAAGTTTGTATATAATGTTTTCTCTTGTCCTCCCCAGTTTTTTGAGTCACCAGCCGTCACTGGGGGGGGGGGGGGGGGGGGGGGGGGGGGGGAATGCAGCTCATTTTTGTAGGATTCAGCAGAAAGGTCTGTATACATACAGTACATTATATGATTATATGTATGTTTTCTCATTAATATAAATTCTAACTACGCAGGTGAAATCTGTGTTTGTTTGTGTGATGCTGATTTTTAACAAGTGAATTTTTCATGAATTAAGAAAAAACAACTAGTTTTGGTTTGTTGAGAGAATTTAATGCAGATTTATGTTATTTTCATTCTTTGATGCAAAATAATAATGTTCAACTGTTCATAGTTCATAGCATCTGTTCAACACTTTTCAGTGACTTCACGTAGTAAAAATCTTATTTTATGTTTCATTTTAAATTTGTTTTTGTGTGTTTTTTTAAAAATAATGTATAAATGTTCACTAACTTCTGTTCAAATGAATCATTTCTATCAGCTGTTTGTTTAATGGGCATATAAGCACATTTCCTGTTTATTATCTAATACTGTGGTGACGCAGCACGAGGGGCGTGGCCTCCACTTCCGGGAGGACCAGTCCAGTGAGGAGGATGTTGTGGAGAGGTCTCACTCTGCTCGCATTTCTGGGAAACCACAGACGTCAGACTGCAGACAACAGTGCGACATGATTTTATATCTTCGGGTTTATGACGTCAGTGCATAATTGATAATCGATTAATTGCTGTTAATAATTAGATTGAGAAAAAAATGTCTTAACCAACAACGGGACGTGTGGTGAAAACAAAGTTCCTCTTTATCAGCATCTAAAACCTCCTTTCTGACAGAAATGATTCATTGATTAGTCAACCGATTAATCTAATTCTTTGATCGATCCAGGAGGTGATTCACTTGCATTCATGTTTAAATTTACTGCTGACTTATAAAGTCTATAAGTACAGCTGCAACAATCAATTAATTAATCGATCAAAAGAAAATTAATCAGCAGCTGTTTTGTGAATCATTTAATCACGTGCTTCCCAGATGTGTGTTGTGTGTTAATAACAGATCAACAAAACAAGAGACTCTGACGTCACTACGGGCTCTGGGAACTTGGGACATGGATGGATGCACATTTTTCACTATTTGCTGACATTTTAGGGACCAAACGAATAATCCCTGAACTGTAAATGAAGACCAGTAAAGAGAAGAATCTCCAGTTGCAGCGCTGGTTTCCTCCCAGCAGAACCCAGCGGCCGGTTCTTCTTTTCCTGCAGAGTGAGTCATCTCCATCATAGACGATCTTCGTTCAGTCTCATCGCAGCTCCTCCGCGCAGCCTCCCTGCATCCGAGCGCGAGCATCCTCACTGCGCAGCGCGCGGACACCGACTCACCGACACACCGAGCGGACCTCTGCGGGCTGCACCTCCGGATCAGCGGCATCTTTTCGGTGATTCTCCCGCGGTCGGTTCTGTATGGAAGTGAAGTAACCGGCCGGTGGATCGTCGGTGGATCGTCGGTGGATCGTCGGTGTCCTCTCATCTCTCTGCTGCTCTCCGCGCGGTCAGGACGCATCCTGCCCACAGTCACAAAATGGCGGACATCACCGAGCTGCGACCCTCCTACGGTGAGAGCCAGGCCGCTTCTTCTCCCTCTGCAGCCGCCGGCAGCGGCGCGAGCCCGGGCCAAAACGCCCGGCCCGGCCCGCTCCGGTCCGGTCCGGTCCGGTCTGCTCCGGTCAGGGTTACAGTAGGTCCGGCGTCATCTTCACGGGGAGTCAACACCCAGTTAATGAAGCCAACACCCGCGATTCCTTCTGTTATTCGCTCTTATTAATCTCTGCAGACATTTCAGATATAAAACGCTCTCAGACTGTCGTTCATCGACGTTATTATTATTGTTGTTGTTATTATTATTATTATTGTTATTGTTGTTGTCGTTGAAATCCTTTTAAAGCTTCATATTTGGAAGCAGACAAGCTGGAATCGATATTAATATGTTCAAATATCAACCTGTTTAGATTCAGTAACACAGCAGGAGGTGAAGTTTCAACGTGACATGAACTGACTGCTCAGATTAATGTGAACAAATCAAAATAAATCAAAATAAATCAAAATAACACCTCGACAGGGCGGCGAGCAGCGCGCTCTCGCGCTCCGACGCACCGTCTGCTTCTCGTGGGCCTCAGTGTGCGTGCGCGTGCCAGTCAGGGTGGGTATCGGGTGACGTCATGTCTGTACCCGGCGACACCTGCAGATATTTATTATTATTATTGTTGTCTTTGTGTTACTGTTGACAACAGAATATTTTCTTCAAACAGACAAACAACAACAACAACAACAACAACAACATGCTGATAACCAGACAGCTGTTCCTCTAAATCTAAACCAATAAAAGACTTAATCACAACAATAAGTGGACAAAATTAGGACCAACTCCAGATTATTTTCATGGACTGTTGTTCATTTTGAAACGTGACCTGAGACGCCTCCGACAGCCTGAAACAGCTGATCAAACTGATCAGATCAATAAACCTTCAAAACTCAGCTCAGTATTATGAAACAATGAGTGACGTCATCCTGACCAGTTTAATGCAGGTGATTTTTTAAATGTTATTTCACAGCATCACCTTCACCTGTCAGTCAAGGTGAACATGGAGCAGCGATCTGATTGGCTGTTGCCGGTTTACAGGTGCAGCGTTTCATTAATGATCGATGAGGAGACGCCAGCTGCACCTCTGGCCAGATGTTGTGAAACCAGAGATGCTGTAAAACAACAACAGCAGCAACACAGTCTGTATCTGCCGCTGGAATCATTAATCAAGTCATTTGATTAGTTAATTAACAGAAAATGAATCAGCAACTATTTGGATAATTGAATAATCGTTGAGTCTTTTGAACCTTTGCTGGTTGCAGCTCCTCATATCATTCATGACGGGAAACTTAGGATTTGTTGATTGGACAAAAAACAAGACATCACTGCGGGCTCTAAATAATTATTCTTACAATATTCTGACATTTTATTAACAAAGTGATAGAGAGATACTTTATTAATCCCAAAGGTAAATAAAATGTTTAATCAATAAATAATCGTCAGACTAACAGATAATGAGAATGATGGTTAGTTGCAGGTGGTGATTAATAACACTGGTTAATAACACTGATTAATAACACTGATTGGACACATGCAGTCATACAAAGTAGCAATAATCAATAAGACAAATAGAAAGCTCTGCACAGCTGTGAGCTCTGTGTTTGCTGCAGATTTTAATATTAAAGACACTTTAACGCAGTTTTCAGTGATGCAGCTGCTGCAGAAACAAGAACAAACCTGTGATTCAGAACCAGAATCAGCTTCACTGGACAAACGTGTTCACACATAGAAGAGATGTGACTCTGGTTTCTGCTGGCTGGCTGTACTCTCCACAACAACATATCAATATTATTATCAATAATATATCAGTATTATTATCAGTATTATATCAGTATTATATCAGTATTATTATCAGTATTAGTATCAGTGTTATTATTATCAGTGTTATATCAATATTATTATCAGTATTATATAAGTATTATATCAATATTATTATCAGTATTAGTATCAGTGTTATTATTATCAGTATTATATCAGTATTATATCAATATTATATCAATATTATTATCAGTATTATATCAGTATTATATCAATATTATTATCAGTATTAGTATCAGTGTTATTATTATCAGTGTTATATCAATATTATTATCAGTATTATATAAGTATTATATCAATATTATTATCAGTATTGTATCAATATTATTATCAGTATTAGTATCAGTGTTATTATTATCAGTGTTATATCAATATTATTATCAGTATTATATAAGTATTATATCAATATTATTATCAGTATTAGTATCAGTATTATTATCAGTGTTATATCAGTATTACATCAGTATTATTATCAGTATTATATCAGTATTATATCAATATTATTATCAGTATTAGTATCAGTATTATTATCAGTGTTATATCAGTATTACATCAGTATTATTATCAGTATTATATCAGTATTATATCAATATTATTATCAGTATTATATCAGTATTAGTATCAGTATTAGTATCAGTGTTATTATTATCAGTGTTATATCAATATTATTATCAGTATTATATAAGTATTATATCAGTATTATATCAATATTATTATCAGTATTACATCAGTATTATTATCAGTATTATATCAATATTATTATCAGTATTATATCAGTATTACATCAGTATTATTATCAGTATTATATCAATATTATTATCAGTATTATATCAGTATTACAGCAGTGTTATTATCAGTATTACATCAGTAATATCAGTATTATTATCAGTATTATTATCAATATTGTATCAATATTACATCAGTATTATTATCAGTATTATATCAGTATTATTATCAGTATTATATCAATATTACATCAGTATTATATCAGTATTATTATCAATATTATTATCAGTATTATATCAATATTACATCAGTATTATATCAGTATTATTATCAATATTATTATCAGTATTACATCAGTGTTATTATCAGTATTACATCAGTATTATTATCAGTATTATATCAGTATTACATCAGTGTTATTATATGTATTACATCAGTAATATCAGTATTATATCAGTATTATTATCAATATTATTATCAGTATTATATCAATATTGCATCAGTGTTATTATCAGTATTACATCAGTATTATTATTGGTATTATATCAGTATTACATCAGTATTATATCAGTATTACATCTGTAATATTATCAGTATTACATCAGTATTATATCAGTATTACATCTGTAATATTATCAGTATTACATCAGTATTATTATCGGTATTATATCAGTATTACATCAGTATTATTATTGGTATTATATCAGTATTACATCAGTAATATTATCAGTATTATATCAGTATTACATCAGTAATATTATCAGTATTACATCTGTATTATTATCGGTATTATATCAGTATTACATCAGTAATATTATCAGTATTATATCAGTATTACATCAGTAATATATCAGTATTACATCTGTAATATTATCAGTATTACATCAGTATTATTATCGGTATTATATCAGTATTACATCTGTAATATTATCAGTATTACATCAGTATTATATCAGTATTACATCAGTAATATTATCAGTATGACATCAGTATTATTATCGGTATTATATCAGTATTATATCAGTATTACATCAGTAATATATCAGTATTACATCTGTAATATTATCAGTATTACATCAGTATTATTATCGGTATTATATCAGTATTATATCAGTATTACATCAGTAATATATCAGTATTACATCTGTAATATTATCAGTATTACATCAGTATTATATCAGTATTACATCAGTAATATTATCAGTATTACATCAGTAATATCAGTATTATATCAGTATTATTATCAGTATTATATCAGTATTACATCAGTAATATATCAGTATTACATCTGTAATATTATCAGTATTACATCAGTATTATATCAGTATTACATCAGTAATATTATCAGTATTACATCAGTATTATTATCGGTATTATATCAGTATTACATCAGTAATATATCAGTATTACATCTGTAATATTATCAGTATTACATCAGTATTATATCAGTATTACATCAGTATTATATCAGTATTACATCTGTAATATTATCAGTATTACATCAGTATTACATCAGTAATATTATCGGTATTATATCAGTATTATTATTGGTATTATATCAGTATTACATCAGTAATATATCAGTATTACATCTGAAATATTATCAGTATTACATCAGTATTATATCAGTATTACATCAGTAATATTATCAGTATTATATCAGTATTATTATCGGTAGTATATCAGTAATATTATCAGTATTATATCAGTATTACATCAGTAATATTATCGGTATATCAGTATTATTATTGGTATTATATCAGTATTACATCAGTAATATATCAGTATTACATCTGTAATATTATCAGTATTACATCAGTATTATATCAGTATTACATCAGTAATATTATCAGTATTACATCAGTATTATATCAGTATTACATCTGTAATATTATCAGTATTACATCAGTATTATTATCGGTATTATATCAGTATTACATCAGTAATATATCAGTATTACATCTGTAATATTATCAGTATTACATCAGTATTATATCAGTATTACATCAGTAATATTATCAGTATTACATCAGTATTATATCAGTATTACATCTGTAATATTTTCAGTATTACATCAGTATTATATCAGTATTACATCAGTAATATTATCAGTATTATATCAGTATTATTATCGGTAGTATATCAGTAATATTATCAGTATTATATCAGTATTACATCAGTAATATTATTGGTATTATATCAGTATTATATCAGTATTATATCAGTATTATTATCAGTATTATTATCAGTATTATATCAGTAATATTATCAGTATTATATCAGTATTATATCAGTAATATTATCAGTATTATATCAGTATTATTATCGGTAGTATATCAGTAATATTATCAGTATTATATCAGTATTACATCAGTAATATTATTGGTATTATATCAGTATTATATCAGTATTATATCAGTATTATTATCAGTATTATTATCAGTATTATATCAGTAATATTATCAGTATTATATCAGTATTATATCAGTATTATTATCAGTATTACATCAGTATTACATCTGTATTACATCAGTATTATATCAGTATTACATCAGTATTACATCAGTATTATTATCAGTATTACATCAGTATTACATCTGTATTACATCAGTATTATATCAGTATTACAACAGTATTACATCAGTATTACATCAGTAATATTATCAGTATTACATCAGTATTATATCAGTATTATATCAGTATTACATCAGTATTATTATCAGTATTACATCAGTATTACATCAGTATTATATCAGTATTATATCAGTATTATATCAGTAATATTATCAGTATTACATCAGTATTATATCAGTATTACATCAGTGTTATTATCAGTATTACATCAGTATTACATCAGTATTATTATCAGTATTACATCAGTGTTATTATCAGTATTACATCAGTATTATAGCAGTATTATTATCAGTATTATATCAGTAATATTATCAGTATTACATCAGTGTTATTATCAGTATTACATCAGTATTACATCAGTATTATTATCAGTATTACATCAGTGTTATTATCAGTATTACATTAGTATTACATCAGTATTATTATCAGTATTACATCAGTATTATAGCAGTATTACATCAGTATTATATCAGTAATATTATCAGTATTACATCAGTGTTATTATCAGTATTACATTAGTATTACATCAGTATTATTATCAGTATTACATCAGTATTATTATCAGTATTACATCAGTATTATAGCAGTATTATTATCAGTATTATATCAGTAATATTATCAGTATTACATCAGTGTTATTATCAGTATTACATCAGTATTATAGCAGTATTACATCAGTATTACATCAGTATTATTATCAGTATTACATCAGTGTTATTATCAGTATTACATCAGTATTATAGCAGTATTATTATCAGTATTATATCAGTAATATTATCAGTATTACATCAGTGTTATTATCAGTATTACATCAGTATTACATCAGTATTATTATCAGTATTACATCAGTGTTATTATCAGTATTACATTAGTATTACATCAGTATTATTATCAGTATTACATCAGTATTATAGCAGTATTACATCAGTATTATATCAGTAATATTATCAGTATTACATCAGTGTTATTATCAGTATTACATTAGTATTACATCAGTATTATTATCAGTATTACATCAGTATTATTATCAGTATTACATCAGTATTATTATCAGTATTACATCAGTATTATAGCAGTATTATTATCAGTATTATATCAGTAATATTATCAGTATTACATCAGTGTTATTATCAGTATTACATCAGTATTATAGCAGTATTATTACCAGTATTACATCAGTGTTATTATCAGTATTACATCAGTGTTATTATCAGTATTACATCAGTATTATAGCAGTATTATTATCAGTATTACATCAGTGTTATTATCAGTATTACATCAGTATTATAGCAGTATTATTATCAGTATTACATCAGTGTTATTATCAGTATTACATCAGTGTTATAGCAGTATTATTATCAGTATTATTATCAGTATTATATCAGTGTTATTATCAGTATTACATCAGTGTTCTTATCAATATTACATCAGTATTACATCAGTATTACATCAGTATTACATCAGTGTTATTATCAGTATTACATCAGTATTACATCAGTGTTATATCAGTATTACATCAGTAATATTATCAGTATTATATCAGTATTATTATCGGTAGTATATCAGTAATATTATCAGTATTATATCAGTATTACATCAGTAATATTATTGGTATTATATCAGTATTATATCAGTATTATATCAGTATTATTATCAGTATTATTATCAGTATTATATCAGTAATATTATCAGTATTATATCAGTATTATATCAGTAATATTATCAGTATTATATCAGTATTATTATCGGTAGTATATCAGTAATATTATCAGTATTATATCAGTATTACATCAGTAATATTATTGGTATTATATCAGTATTATATCAGTATTATATCAGTATTATTATCAGTATTATTATCAGTATTATATCAGTAATATTATCAGTATTATATCAGTATTATATCAGTATTATTATCAGTATTACATCAGTATTACATCTGTATTACATCAGTATTATATCAGTATTACATCAGTATTACATCAGTATTATTATCAGTATTACATCAGTATTACATCTGTATTACATCAGTATTATATCAGTATTACAACAGTATTACATCAGTATTACATCAGTAATATTATCAGTATTACATCAGTATTATATCAGTATTATATCAGTATTACATCAGTATTATTATCAGTATTACATCAGTATTACATCAGTATTATATCAGTATTATATCAGTATTATATCAGTAATATTATCAGTATTACATCAGTATTATATCAGTATTACATCAGTGTTATTATCAGTATTACATCAGTATTACATCAGTATTATTATCAGTATTACATCAGTGTTATTATCAGTATTACATCAGTATTATAGCAGTATTATTATCAGTATTATATCAGTAATATTATCAGTATTACATCAGTGTTATTATCAGTATTACATCAGTATTACATCAGTATTATTATCAGTATTACATCAGTGTTATTATCAGTATTACATTAGTATTACATCAGTATTATTATCAGTATTACATCAGTATTATAGCAGTATTACATCAGTATTATATCAGTAATATTATCAGTATTACATCAGTGTTATTATCAGTATTACATTAGTATTACATCAGTATTATTATCAGTATTACATCAGTATTATTATCAGTATTACATCAGTATTATAGCAGTATTATTATCAGTATTATATCAGTAATATTATCAGTATTACATCAGTGTTATTATCAGTATTACATCAGTATTATAGCAGTATTACATCAGTATTACATCAGTATTATTATCAGTATTACATCAGTGTTATTATCAGTATTACATCAGTATTATAGCAGTATTATTATCAGTATTATATCAGTAATATTATCAGTATTACATCAGTGTTATTATCAGTATTACATCAGTATTACATCAGTATTATTATCAGTATTACATCAGTGTTATTATCAGTATTACATTAGTATTACATCAGTATTATTATCAGTATTACATCAGTATTATAGCAGTATTACATCAGTATTATATCAGTAATATTATCAGTATTACATCAGTGTTATTATCAGTATTACATTAGTATTACATCAGTATTATTATCAGTATTACATCAGTATTATTATCAGTATTACATCAGTATTATTATCAGTATTACATCAGTATTATAGCAGTATTATTATCAGTATTATATCAGTAATATTATCAGTATTACATCAGTGTTATTATCAGTATTACATCAGTATTATAGCAGTATTATTACCAGTATTACATCAGTGTTATTATCAGTATTACATCAGTGTTATTATCAGTATTACATCAGTATTATAGCAGTATTATTATCAGTATTACATCAGTGTTATTATCAGTATTACATCAGTATTATAGCAGTATTATTATCAGTATTACATCAGTGTTATTATCAGTATTACATCAGTGTTATAGCAGTATTATTATCAGTATTATTATCAGTATTATATCAGTGTTATTATCAGTATTACATCAGTGTTCTTATCAATATTACATCAGTATTACATCAGTATTACATCAGTATTACATCAGTGTTATTATCAGTATTACATCAGTATTACATCAGTGTTATTATCAGTATTACATCAGTATTACATCAGTATTACATCAGTATTACATCAGTGTTATTATCAGTATTACATCAGTATTACATCAGTGTTATTATCAGTATTACATCAGTGTTATTATCAGAATTACATCAGTATTACATCAGTGTTATTATCAGTATTACATCAGTGTTATTATCAGTATTACATCAGTATTATATCAGTATTATATCAGTGATATTATCAGTATTACATCAGTATTGGTAGCAGTGTTACTGGTGTTACAGGTGTTAGTGGTGTCATTGGTGTTAGCGGTGTTATAGTGTTAGCAGTGTTAGCGGTGTTATATTGTTAGCAGTGTTAGCGGTGTTATCGGTGTTATTGTGTTATTGGTGTTACAGGTGTTAGCGGTGTTATAGTGTTAGCAGTGTTAGCGGTGTTATCGTGTTATCGGTGTTAGCATCGTGTTAGCGGTGTTATCGTGTTAGCATCGTGTTAGCGGTGTTATCGGTGTTATTGTGTTATTGGTGTTACAGGTGTTAGCGGTGTTATAGTGTTAGCAGTGTTAGCGGTGTTATCGTGTTATCGGTGTTAGCATCGTGTTAGCGGTGTTATCGTGTTAGCATCGTGTTAGCGGTGTTATCGGTGTTATTGTGTTATTGGTGTTACAGGTGTTAGCGGTGTTATTGTGTTATTGGTGTTACAGGTGTTAGCGGTGTTATCGTGTTATCGGTGTTAGCGGTGTTCGCGGCGTTATAGGTCTTGGGGCATAGATTACTTGGCCACCACCCCCACTGTCGTTTTGTTTTTATTATAAACACAAAACCCATTTAGTTCATTTTTGCGTATCAGCGCCACGTTCATCAAATAAAAACTCTAATTTTTTAAAAATATTGTGTTTCATCAATACTTTGTCTGACGATGGACACTACATTTATCAGCTAAAGTGTCTGCTGAGCGTCTGCAGCAGCAGCAGAGAGAGACGTCTGTCCTCCCTCCTGCTCTCTGCTGTAAACACACGCAGCTGTTAGCGAGCAGCTGTTAGCGAGCAGCTGTTAGCGGGCAGCTGTTAGCAGCAGCTGGTTGGTGGGTTGTTCAGTATTACACACTTGCTCTCTCTCTCAACTGCACGCTACGCTACTTATATGACTTTAAGTTAAGTTCAGATAATATCTTAAAATACATTTTGTAAAGAATCCCTGATGCTCAGCGGGCTGCCGGGCTTGCAATACACTGCTGTGTGTGTGTGTGTGTGTGTGTGCGTGTGTGTGTGTGTGTGTGTGTGCGTGTGTGTGTGTGTGTGCGTGTGTGCGTGTGTGTGTGTGTGTATGTGTGTGTGTGTGTGTGTGTGTGTGTGTGTGTGTGTGTGTGTGTGTGTGTGTGTGTGTTGCTAGGCAGCGAGCTCAGCTGCTCTCACCACTTTCCAAAACATGACATCATCTGATGGAGTGAATGAAAGCCGACAACAACAGGAAGGAAAGAAGCTCTGCAGGAGTCTGAATGTGATTTACTGCATCTCATCAGCTGTTTCTGAGTCAATAAATTAATAATGATAATTAATTGTGCAAACGAAGCTGACAGGAAAGTAATTACACTTGTTTAATAAATGTGATCAATATGGACAGAGTCACTATCAGAAAGATTACAGTTAGAACTAGAGCTGCAATGATTAGTCAGATCCAGTGATGGAAACTAACTGAGTACATTTACTCAACTACTGTATTTAAGTACAGTTTAGAGGTACTTGTACTTTACTTGAGTATTTCCATGTGATGCTACTTTCTACATTTCAGAGGGAAATATTGTACTTTCTACTCCACTACATTTATTTGAAGCTTTAGTTACTTTTCAGATGAAGATTTGACACGATGGGATTTGTAGTAGAGACTCTGAGTCTCTGCAGGATTAACGGAAGTTAAACGTTTGTCCTCCATGTTTGTTTTTACTCTACATCCTGTTTACACAATAACAAAGCCAGTGAAAAGTGTGTTTCAGCATCTTTTGAACCACTTTAAACACAAAATAAACACGTTATGGCTCTCTGGTGACATCACAGCGATGTCAGCATGACTCAAGATGATGTCACTGCATCATACACTGATCAAAATAACTCCAACTATGTTTCTGGGCCTTAAACTTACTGTATTTTAATTATTGATTAATCTGCAGATTATTTACAAGATCAGCTGATTGATTAATTAGTTTCTAACATCTTCAGATGTTTTTTGTCCAATAAAGATATAAAACAGAGTCTGACGGCGGTGTTGAAAACGTCCATCATGATGAACTGATGCGGGTGTTTGTGTTTCTAACGCTTCCTGTCTCTGTCTGTCAGCCATGTCTCCCGTCCTGGCGGGCTTCCTGGGAGCGGGTGTTCTGGTTCTGGTCGTGGTGGTTCTGGTTCTTCTCTGGTCTTTCTGTCAGCGCCGTTACCTTCGCATCTCTGGACGCTACAAGCTGCACGGCGATCGTTACTGCGACGCCGAGGACCCGCCCTACAAGTTCATCCACATGCTGAAGGGCATCAGCATTTACCCAGAATCCCTCAGCGGCAGCAAGAGGATCGTCCGCGGCATCCGGCGTGCCGACCGCTCCGACCGTGACGGAGAGCGAGGCGGCGCCGGCGCCGCGGGCAGAGGCATGGTGCTGGTGGACGCTGAAAACAATATCCTGGATGTCCCGGGCCAGCTGCAGATGAGTCACCTGGTGCCCCCCGCCGGCCCTGGCCCCGCCCACAACCAGGCGCGGTTGGAGCGGGCGCTGCCGGTCCGCGCCGACTACTGCTGCCTGGACAGCAGCTCTGCCAGCAGCAGCCAGACCAGCAGCAAGACCGCCTCGCCCTTCACCCCCGCCTCCTCCGAGCCCGAGCCCGAGCCCAGCCTGGGCGCCGTCAGCCTCACCGTGGACTACAACTTCCCCAAGAAGGCCCTGGTGGTCACCATCGTCGGGGCCCGAGGCCTCCCCGCTATGGACGAGCAGGCGGGCAGCTCCGACCCCTACGTGAAGATGACCATCCTGCCGGAGAAGAAGCACCGCGTCAAGACCCGCGTGCTGAGGAAGACCCTGGACCCGCTGTTCGACGAGACCTTCACCTTTTACGGGGTGGCCTACAGCTCGCTGCCCGAGCTCACCCTGCACTTCCTGGTCCTCAGCTTTGACCGCTTCGCCCGCGATGACGTCATCGGGGAGGCGGTGGTGCCTCTGAAGGGCGTGGACCCGAGCACGGGCCGAGTCCACCTGAGTCAGCAGATCACCAAGAGGAACATGCAGGTGAGGAGGGGGAGGGGCTTACCGACGAACGTTAACTCATCTAGAGGTGTTTTAGAAAGATGTTCATTTGTACTGTCAAGTTAAACACAACACGAGATGTTATAAACATAATAACCCAAAATAATAAATAAATATGATTAAAAAGAGTAAAAATAGTAAAATAAACATGAGACCAACAGAACAGGAGAATAAAAGTCGACAGTGTGAAATATGAATCAACAGCCTTTAATAAAAGGCAAACAGCCGTCAGCTGAGAGTTGCAGCTTCTGTTCAGATCTGTGCAGCACAGAAACTGAACGCTGACCTGTCCCAGAACACCTGAGGGGTCCGGACCTGTCCCAGAACACCTGAGGGGTCCGGACCTGTCCCAGAACACCTGAGAGATCTGGACCTGTCCCAGAACACCTGAGAGGTCCGGACCTGTCCCAGAACACCTGAGGGGTCCGGACCTGTCCCAGAACACCTGAGGGGTCCGGACCTGTCCCAGAACACCTGAGAGGTCCGGACCTGTCCCAGAACACCTGAGGGGTCCGGACCTGTCCCAGAACACCTGAGGGGTCCGGACCTGTCCCAGAACACCTGAGAGGTCCGGACCTGTCCCAGAACACCTGAGAGGTCCGGACGCTTCATAATGCAGCAGCAGATCAGAAACCATTCAGGGAAATCCAGACCTGATCCAGTCTCCTGGTCTTAGTGAGGACGGTTATAATAGTCGAGTCTAATAGTCCCCTAATCATTGATATATCCTGAAGATATCCTGAAGGTGACTTTGTAATTATCAATTCTGCTCATTTCCGGCTCTATTTATATTCTGGGACACGATACACAGTTAAAAACTGATTATTGATCTTCTACTGGTCCTTTATGCAGCCCCTCAGTTCAGCCTCTGTCTGAAACAGGCCGTTTTAGCTCCTGTCTCTTTAAGCCCCGCCTCCTGATGAGCCCGCTCTGTTCTGATTGGTCAGCTTCAGGAAGTCTACGAGGGGCAGCCTATCAGAGTCATGTTAAATTACCGCTGATGTAAACCCAACGTTTCCTGTTTTACTGCTTTATATTAAAAGCTTTTAAATGACTAAATAACAGGAGACTTTTATTGTGAAGAATTCACAGGAAATAAAACATGTTTCTCACTGAATTAGCGGAGCTTTGGTAGCTTTGGTAGTGGAGATATTTGGAGCTGTTTGTTGAGCGGATCAGTTATAAATAAAACAGGGAGGAAGAGTACGAGCAGAATGATGTTTGATGAAGAGCTGCAGACGACCAGCACACCTCCAACAGGTAAACTACTGATTCAGCCCCGCTGTGTAACGGAGTCGTGGCTCGGCGTGGAGCAGATGACCATAGAAAGAAATCTGTCACCAGCCGACATCATGAAGTGTTGTAAAGTGAACGTTCAGAGCAGAGCTGCTGCTTCCTGCTGGCAGGCATCACTGATACATACGTTACCTCGTTATCTGACACGTCGGCCACTTTTAACATGAACATCTGACTGAAAATAAGGAAAAGCATCATATGTCCCCTTTAACGTGTTGAAATGCATGTCTGAGTCCATCAGGATGTCTGGCTCGGTTTGTGGTTTTTAACGTGAGCGACTGAAACTGATTTTAATCATTCTTTGTTTAACTGGAGGACATGTTGGCACTTCCATTCATTGATGTAGCGAGTGCACTGACTCAGTGCTTATAGATTATAGTCTCCTGCTGATATAATCAGTCTGAGCTGGTGGCAGCATACAGATGTTGAACAGCCCCAGTATGGAGCCTTGGGGAACTCCACATGTAGTTGCCGTTCTTTAAGTATGATTCAAACCAGTTTAGTGCTGTGCCAGAACCAGCAGCTCCAGTATGAGGAACTGTGCTGCAGGTCTGAACAGAACACTTCCTGCAGATATTGACAGATATCAGATATATCAGTGATTTGATGATGATGAACAGATCAGACTGCAGCAGCTTCTTGTTATAACATCAGTTTACTAAGTTCAGATTTACACATTATTCATCAAACTAACTATTACATAGAGATGAGTTGTGGCTTAATATTTAGCAGATTAGTTTTAGGTGCAGCAAACTGCATGAATACTACAAAACGTAAAACACATATTTCTGCAGGTATAAAACAAAGTCACAGAGATATCTGTTCACTTTATGTTTAGGCCACTAAAACTACCTGCACCCTGGTTTTGGTGTCACGGTTTTTGCTACAGCAAAAAAAAAAAAAGGTAGAAATAGCATTATGGTCTTTTATTTTGAAAAATATAAACAATTGTTCATTGGCCAAAACTATTACTGACACAGTGATGCTACAGTCACTTCCTGTTTACACATGACTAAAGTGTTTATTAGATAAAACAAGTTTAATGAAAACTGATCCTGTAAATCAGTCGCTGAGAACTTAAAGGTTCAGTCTGTAGAGTTTATATGATATTCATTAGTATGTTTTAATTAGTTTATAATGACCTGAGAATAAGAACTGTTGTGTTTTCCTTACCTTAGAATGAGCCTTTATATCTACAGAGGGGGCGGGGCCTCTTCCACAGCGCCGCCATGTTGCGCCGCCATGTTGCGCCGCCATGTTTCTACAGTGGCCCAGAATGGACAAACCAAACACTGGCTCTATAATAATAAGTAATATCTATATAAGTTTATTTAATATACTAATATAATATACTGCAGCTTTCACAGAGATAAAATTCACAAAGTGCTTCACAGGAAGAAAAGTTAAAATTAAGACCTTAGAAACACAGAACAAGAAGAACAAGAAGAACAATAAGAACATAAGTTAAAATAAAATAAAACACAGGCAGCAGGAGACCTCAAGAAGAAACAAACAAACAAACAAACCATCACTTCACGTCACACACAACTCAACGTGAGACAAAGGCCAATTTAAAAAGTTGGATCTTTAATTGTTTTTTAAAAGCGTTGAAGCCTCAACGATCACCGTTAGTTCACAGTGGAGAGCGAAAGACGGCCTACTGGTCCTACTGGTGATACAGAGATGGATCACTGATGTTCTCAGGTGTCTGTCCATGCAGGACACCTGAGAACATCCTCGAAACCTGATGACAAGAACCTTAAAATGAATCCTAAACCTCATGTGAAGGCAGAGTAAAGACCAGCTGCTGGACCTGCAGCAGCATTCTGGACCATCAGAGACGACTTGCTGAGACCAGCGAAGATGGAATTAAAATAGACTCGGAGCAATTAACTGATGATTAAAATAGACGGTAATAAATGTTCTATTGATCGACTAATCGACGGTTCGTTGCAGCTCTGATTTAGATTTATTGCAGAAACTCAGCAGATGAAGCTGAAGCTTCAGTAGTTCAGTCGTAGTTTATCTTGAAATGAATGTTAAATCAAACCTCTGCTGCAACTAATGATGATTTTCACTGTGGATTAATCTCAACGAACTGATGAATTGATTTTTCTATAAAATGTTTAGTAGTAATAATAACGACGGTTCCTGAGTCTTTAAATGTCTGAAACCCAAAAATAAAAAGCTTCAAATCGTCACATTTGAGAAACTGAGACCAGCTGATTTTTGATTAACTAAAGCGATTATTTGATTATCGAAATAATTGTTTAATGGAGTGTCAATCAGCTAATTGATTAATCGACCGATCATTGATCCGCCTGCTTTCACTGTCACAGCAGCAGAGTTAGACTGAACTGAAGCGTTAAACAGAGTTAATAATAATACATAAATGATAAATATAGTGAAGAAAAGCTGATCAGCTGATGAACACAACGAACATGCTGACAGAGTCTGCTGCTGCCGCTGTTGTCGGCCTGACGCTGACTAACTGCTGATGCCGGTGTCAGCGCTGTGTGTGTCACCATGGCAACAGCCTGGATAATCACATCACAGTGACAGTCTCTCTGTTGTTTAGATTTAATCGGGTTAAAGTTGGATGTTTGGGAGAACGTGTGTGGTCCTGCAGACGTCTGACAGAGCAGCTCTTTGTGCTGCTGTCACGTCAGTTTGTTGTGAATGAATGAAATACTGTTAGATTCGTACATCAGGTTTAATACACATTAAAATAGTCTTTATACTGATGCAGCCGTCATGAGAACACAAACATGTCAGTGTGCTCGTCTGCCCTGAAACACAAAGTAAAGCGATATCATCCGACTCCTCTGCTGACTGACGGCAGCAGTTAAACAACATGCAGTTAAACAACATGCAGTTAAACAACATGCAGCTAAACGACACGCAGTTAAACGACGCGCAGTTAAACGACACGCAGTTAAACGACACGCAGTTAAACGACACGCAGTTAAACGACACGCAGTTAAACGACACGCAGCTAAACAACATGCTGCCGTTTCCAACTGAAACACAAAAACACGTTTAACTGGAACTGAATTCAGACTAAACACTGAACCTGCAGCTCGCAGCTCAGTTTATAATAATAAAATAATTATTTTCATGTTCATGACTGACCTGCGAGCTGCAGGTCAGTCATGAACATGAAAATAATAAAATAATAAAATAATAATAAAACCAGTTATTCAAAGCTGAATATTTTTATTTACCTTAAACGTGTCTGAAGGGATTTTAAATATACTCAGAAAAGTCAATGTGACTAGAAAAACACTAATGCAGTACAGACGACAGCGTGTCAGTTAATGTGCAGTACAGACTACAGAGTGTCAGTTAATGTGCAGTACAGACTACAGCGTGTCAGTTAATGTGCAGTACAGACGACAGCGTGTCAGTTAATGTGCAGTACAGACGACAGAGTGTCAGTTAATGTGCAGTACAGACGACAGCGTGTCAGTTAATGTTCAGTACAGACGACAGCGTGTCAGTTAATGTGCAGTACAGACTACAGAGTGTCAGTTAATGTGCAGTACAGACGACAGTGTGTCAGTTAATGTGCAGTACAGACGACAGAGTGTCAGTTAATGTGCAGTACAGACGACAGTGTGTCAGTTAATGTGCAGTACAGACGACAGAGTGTCAGTTAATGTGCAGTACAGACGACAGAGTGTCAGTTAATGTGCAGTACAGACGACAGCGTGTCAGTTAATGTGCAGTACAGATGACAGTGTTTACTAGTTAATGTGCAGTACAGACTGCAGTGTGTCAGTTAATGTGCAGTACAGACGACAGAGTGTCAGTTAATGTTCAGTACAGACTGCAGTGTGTCAGTTAATGTGCAGTACAGACGACAGAGTGTCAGTTAATGTTCAGTACAGACTGCAGTGTGTCAGTTAATGTGCAGTACAGACGACAGAGTGTCAGTTAATGTTCAGTACAGACTACAGCGTGTCAGTTAATGTACAGTACAGACGACAGCATGTCAGTTAATGTGCAGTACAGACTACAGTGTGACAGTTAATGTGCAGTACAGATGACAGTGTTTACTAGTTAATGTGCAGTACAGACTGCAGTGTGTCAGTTAATGTGCAGTACAGACGAGAGAGTGTCAGTTAATGTTCAGTACAGACTACAGCGTGTCAGTTAATGTACAGTACAGACGACAGCATGTCAGTTAATGTGCAGTACAGACTACAGCGTGACAGTTAATGTGCAGTACAGACGACAGAGTGTCAGTTAATGAGCAGTACAGACTACAGTGTGTCAGTTAATGTTCAGTACAGACTACAGCGTGTCAGTTAATGTACATTACAGACGACAGAGTGTCAGTTAATGTTCAGTACAGACGACAGCGTGTCAGTTAATGTGCAGTACAGACGACAGTGTGTCAGTTAATGTGCAGTACAGACGACAGAGTGTCAGTTAATGTTCAGTACAGACGACAGCGTGTCAGTTAATGTGCAGTACAGACGACAGAGTGTCAGTTAATGTTCAGTACAGACGACAGCGTGTCAGTTAATGTGCAGTACAGACGACAGTGTGTCAGTTAATGTGCAGTACAGACTACAGTGTGTCAGTTAATGTGCAGTACAGACGACAGTGTGTCAGTTAATGTTCAGTACAGACGACAGAGTGTCAGTTAATGTTCAGTACAGACTACAGCGTGTCAGTTAATGTACATTACAGACGACAGAGTGTCAGTTAATGTTCAGTACAGACGACAGCGTGTCAGTTAATGTGCAGTACAGACGACAGTGTGTCAGTTAATGTTCAGTACAGACGACAGTGTGTCAGTTAATGTTCAGTACAGACGACAGTGTGTCAGTTTATGTTCAGTACAGACGACAGAGTGTCAGTTAATGTTCAGTACAGACTACAGCGTGTCAGTTAATGTACATTACAGACGACAGAGTGTCAGTTAATGTGCTGTACAGACTACAGTGTGTCAGTTAATGTTCAGTACAGACGACAGTGTGTCAGTTAATGTGCAGTACAGACTACAGTGTGTCAGTTAATGTGCAGTACAGACGACAGCGTGTCAGTTAATGTTCAGTACAGACGACAGCGTGTCAGTTAATGTGCAGTACAGACTACAGCGTGTCAGTTAATGTGCAGTACAGACTACAGCGTGTCAGTTAATGTTCAGTACAGACGACAGTGTGTCAGTTAATGTTCAGTACAGACGACAGCGTGTCAGTTAATGTTCAGTACAGACTACAGCGTGTCAGTTAATGTACATTACAGACGACAGAGTGTCAGTTAATGTTCAGTACAGACGACAGCGTGTCAGTTAATGTGCAGTACAGACGACAGTGTGTCAGTTAATGTTCAGTACAGACGACAGTGTGTCAGTTAATGTTCAGTACAGACGACAGTGTGTCAGTTAATGTTCAGTACAGACGACAGAGTGTCAGTTAATGTTCAGTACAGACGACAGAGTGTCAGTTAATGTTCAGTACAGACGACAGAGTGTCAGTTAATGTTCAGTACAGACTACAGTGTGTCAGTTAATGTGCAGTACAGACTACAGAGTGTCAGTTAATGTGCAGTACAGACTGAATGTGTCTGTGCCTGTTTTCAGTGTGAGACTCGTGGGGAGCTGCTGGCGTCTCTGTCCTACCAGCCGGTGTCTCATCGTCTCAGCGTGGTCGTCCTGAAGGCCCGACACCTCCCCAAGATGGACATCACCGGCCTGTCGGCAAGTGAGTACATGCAGCGGGAGCCGCAGCAGAGGATCATGGGAGTTTGTGTAGTTTTTAAACTTAATATTTTACAGTAACAGAGTTTCTTCAGATCAACCTTTGACTGTGTTCTTCAGTCACAGACATAAACGTCAGCAGTGTTTATAAATCAACTAATAGAAGCTGAATATTCTCCCACGTTGAATTAAAGAGTTTTTAATGTCACATGACATGAATGATTGTCTGCATGTGACGTCCTCTTGGACAGAACAAACATCCAGTGGATCTAAACATGTGCAGTTTGTCCTGAGGGGGGCGCTACAGGGAAGATTATGGAGTCATTGAGATATAAAAGGTTCATCCTCTGGAGGGCAGGAAGGGCCTGGTGGGGGGGTCAGGCTGTTACAGCAGCAGATTCATGAACATGGAGTCACAATCACACGTCACACTGTCACGTATGTTCAGCCGTACATATACACTCGGACACGTGACCATGAATGTCAACAGTAACGTGATCAGCTGCTGTCAGTGTTGTGTGACAGAAAATGACTTCCTGTGATTTCTTCTTCTCTGTTCAGACCCCTACGTGAAGGTGAACGTCTTCTACGGCCGCAAGCGCATCGCCAAGAAGAAGACCCACGTGAAGAAGTGCACGCTGAACCCGGTCTTCAACGAGTCCTTCATCTACGACATCCCGCCCGAGCTGCTGCCTGAGATCTCCGTCGAGTTCCTGGTGGTCGACTTCGACCGCACCACCAAGAACGAAGTCCTCGGCCGCCTGCTGCTCGGCCTCCACAGCCCCGCCCCCTCCGGCGCCTCCCACTGGCGGGAAGTCTGCGAGAACCCCCGCCGGCAGATCTCCAAATGGCACAACCTGAGCGAGTACTGAGGAAACAAAACATACAGAAACCAGCCGACAGCAGCGACTGGCTGGGACTCGACCAGTGAACGCACTGGGAAATAAAGACTGAGTGTACAACACACACACACACACACACACACACACACACTCACACACACACACACACACATTAATTACACATATTTACACACACATATATACACACCACAGTTAAAGGACAGGTTTGTGTTTTATCAAGTCTGTATTAACACATACTGACCTGTTCATATGTACGTCGTCACTGCATCAGTTCCTGCTCTCCATACCGACCCTGAACGCATCGTCACTGTTCAGAGTTCAGAGTTCATCTGAAGCTGATGTGAAGTTTCGTCAGTCTCAGGTCTGAAGTTTCAGTCTGTTCCAGCAGGAAGTAGAACGTGTTTTTATTCACGCTGACGATGATGCGACGCCTTCAGACATTTTCTCTCAGCGTCTCTTCTGCTGAGCTGCAAACGCTCTTTATGTATTTTAGCCACAACGCGCCGCTTTCAGGATCTCAGAGGAAATGTCTGGAACACATTCGCTCATCGTTTCTGTCAGCAGATCAACACACTGAACCGTGTTCATCGGCCTTTCTCAGCACAGAGAACGCCAGATTCAGACCTGGCGAGTTGAGCTCAGGAGTGCAGGTTGTAGAGGCGGGAGGATCATCAGCAGGAACAGCTGACTGATCTGTGACCTCAGAGCTCCGCTAGCAGACCTCTGAGATGACGAAGTAATATTAAAACCTAATAAAGTGACATATTAACAGTCTAAGATCAGATATAATGCTGCTGATTGGTCCTGATTGGAGCAGGAACACTTGTGTTCTTCTGGACTGAACCGGGCTGGATCTGGACTCTGAGCCGTGACTCACAACGTGTCACAGAAACAGACGAGCTCACGCTGAGAAAAGCCTCGTATCTGATTGGACACTGAGGCAGGAGTTTCATTCTCAGGATTTAGTCCTGAACATGATGTAATCAGCCAGCTGGTGGCGCTGTGACAGCTGAGTGTAGTGGAGGCGTAAAGTAGCAGCTCACAGCTTCAGACCTGAAGCGGTTTAATCAAATACTCCACATATCAAAAACACGTCTTCAGACTAGCAGAATGTTTCCCTCCAGCACTGATGAAGCTTCGTATTAACTTCAGATGAACGTCGTCCTCCTCTCTGACAGTGCAGATGTGTTCAGGGTCAGCGTGGAGAGTAGGAACTGTTAGTTACAGAGACACGTTTCCATGCACATACGAACATGTCAGGATTTTATCAAGACAGACTTGAATAAAGCTGAACTGAACCTTTCAACACTCTCTCTTTCTGTCTCTATTATCTCTCTCTACCACGACAACATTTGCAATCTAAGAAAAGTCCTGCGGTTCTTTATTACAGCCAACAAACAGCTGTTTTTGAAATAGAAACCATGAAATCATGTCTAAGACTCCTCGTGTGTCTGGCTGTCGGTGTGTGTCGACGGGGAAGGAATGCTCAAATATGATTCAAAAAACCACAAAGAAAAAAAAAGATTCCCCTCTTGCTGTTGTTGTCATGCAGTTCATCGCATGTCTGTCCCGAGAGAAAAACAAAAACAAAAAAAACAAAAGAAGAGCTGCTGACATCACGCTGACATCACTCTGACTGACAGGATGAGTTTCAGCTCCGACACACAGACAGTCTGATTAAAAATGAAAAACTCTGCTTCTAACTAAAGGATCCACATGTAAACGCTGAATATCTCACTGTCAGTACTCAGTAGGAGCCAATCAGAGGCTGCCGTCACCACCCGGTGCTTCAGGCCGGAGGAGATGAAACATGGTTTCCTCTGATCCTGGAGCAGCTTCACTGTACGACTCGACTGAAGACGACGATGAAGACGAGCAGCGTCCGGACTGACAGAACATGTAAAATACTTGTTTGTAGCATGAATGCTTCCACTAATCTCTCATCTACTGAAGCTGAGAGCAGCTGAACATCAGGCCTGATGCAGATTCCCGCCACTGATCCAAGAACATCTGGAGCCTTCAGCACTTCTCTCTGAGCTTCCAAATGTAGGTTCAACACACGTAAAAATCATAATGGCCGCCAGTTACTGAGAGGGTCTGCAGATGTTCCTGTCAGCAGTAAACAGCTGCCAGATGTTCCTGTCAGCAGTAAACAGCTGCCAGATGTTTGTGTCAGTAGTAAACAGCTGCCAGATGTTTGTGTCAGCAGTAAACAGCTGCCAGATGTTCCTGTCAGCAGTAAACAGCTGCCAGATGTTCCTGTCAGCAGTAAACAGCTGCCAGATGTTCCTGTCAGCAGTAAACAGCTGCCAGATGTTCCTGTCAGCAGTAAACAGCTGCCAGATGTTTGTGTCAGTAGTAAACAGCTGCCAGATGTTTGTGTCAGTAGTAAACAGCTGCCAGATGTTTGTGTCAGTAGTAAACAGCTGCCAGATGTTTGTGTCAGTAGTAAACAGCTGCCAGATGTTTGTGTCAGTAGTAAACAGCTGCCAGATGTTTGTGTCAGTAGTAAACAGCTGCCAGATGTTTGTGTCAGCAGTAAACAGCTGCCAGATGTTCCTGTCAGCAGTAAACAGCTGCCAGATGTTTGTGTCAGTAGTAAACAGCTGCCAGATGTTTGTGTCAGTAGTAAACAGCTGCCAGATGTTTGTGTCAGTAGTAAACAGCTGCCAGATGTTTGTGTCAGCAGTAAACAGCTGCCAGATGTTCCTGTCAGCAGTAAACAGCTGCCAGATGTTTGTGTCAGTAGTAAACAGCTGCCAGATGTTTGTGTCAGCAGTAAACAGCTGCCAGATGTTTGTGTCAGTAGTAAACAGCTGCCAGATGTTGCCTTGCAGCTGACAGTGTAGCATCAGCTGTAATCTAGTATCTCTGATGGTCACATGACGTCTCTTATATGAGTCACAGATGTGTTTTAACTTCCTGTTGAAGCAGCAGCTGTTCTCATGGATTCATGTTTATTATGTTGCAGCTTCTCTAATAATCTGCTGACGCTCAGAAGTCTGTTGTGTTTTGGTGACTTGAAGCTTTTCGGTGTGAAAGTCTTTGTGAATGAAAGTCGTCCACAAACGGAGCAGAACGCGGAGCCTCGTACGGAGATCTTAGGGGTGAATTATGCTCGTGAACATCTGACCTTCATCAGGTTTATGACACGTTCTGACTGAAACATCTGTAGAATCACTGCAGTTCAGCTTCAAACTGAACGTCAGCAGATGGATCCTGATGTGATTCAGGTCAGCTGCAGCTTATTGATCTCAATATGAGGATCAATAAAGTGACTTTTACTAACAGACTGAAGCCAACTCACATACAGTCCAATTAGTTCCTGTTGTTTCTGTGGTCGTCATGGTGACGGGCCGAACTGTCCGTTCATCATAGCAGGAGATCATATTAACATACTGTTGTTGTTTAATTATTGATTAACGGTTTAGTCTGTAACACGACGTCTTCAGATTCAGTTTATTGTCGACATCAATCATGAAGGTGACGAAGCTTCGGATTGATTGATTGATTGATTGATGTTCAGCTGCTCTCGGCCTCCAACACTTTCTTTTCTCTCTTCATCTCATTTTGTACATTTTCATTCTCTTCTTGACCAAATGTGAACTCTAATTTTTCACCAGTTTGTGAAGGATTTCTCCTCTGAACATGATGTAATCAGCCAGCTGGTGGCGCCGTGAAGCCTCCAGAATATTTTACTTAACATTTAGTTTCTCATGAAAACTTTAGTGTTAAAGCACATTTTAGTTTAAAGTGAATCACTCAGCGAGGCAACAGCTTGCTAACATTTCCAAGATGAATAACTTGTGTAAAACTAAACTTGACTGTAAATGCTAGAAGGTGTAAAGTCGCAGCTCACGGCCTCACGTCAGTCTGTGAGCTGCTCCGACTGACCGACTGTAGATTTGTACAGATGTGAAGATGTTTGCTGGTTTCCTTCCTGTCTGATGTCCTCGGAGCTTCTAGTGTGTTTGAGCGCCCCCTGCTGTAGACCTGGATGCTAACCTCTGTGTTGGGTTTGTTAACACTCATTGGACGTGCAAATAAAAACAAGTTAGCCATGATGCTCCGTCTGACGCCTCGTTTGTTCACAAGTCTGTTTCATGATTTGTTGACTTTCTTCTGTCTCTTCATCTACGAGGACAAGAAGACGAAGAGCTGGAGGAAGTACTGACAACCTTTACTGCAGTACAAGTACTAATACAGCCATGTAAAAGTACTGCATGAAAAATCCTACTACAGTAAAAGTACACAAGTATTATGAGCTTGATGTAGTTAAAGTATTGCAGTAAAAGTACATTTAATTCAATTCAACACAACAGAAGTCATCTCAGGGTACTTTTCACATGAAGCAGGTCTGGACCGAACTCTTTAATCTACAGAGACCCAATAATTCCTCCATGAGCAGCAGCAGGAAAACCTCCCCTTTAATGGGAAGAAACCTCAAGCAGAACCGGCTCTATGTGGACGCCGTCTGCTTTGACCGGTTGGGTTGAGAGAGAGAGAAGAGGGGGGGGGGGGGACACTGAGAAGTAGAGCAACAACAGCAACAACAACAACAACAACAACAACAACAACAACAACAGATACATGACTAGCAGCAACAAACAGCAACAATGAAATGTAGAAAGTAGCATCACATGGAAATACTCAAGTAAAGTACAAGTACCTCAAACTGTACTTCAGTACAGTACTTGAGTAAATGTACTTGTGAAACCTGTAGACGGTAATAATATTATTCAGTTTCCAGCTGTTGTAGAAGAAACATTTAGAGTAAAATCTGATATTTATAAAAACATGAATGTTTCCTCTTCTGTCTCAAATATACATTTTACTTAAACATTCGTTTAACGTGTTTGAACCAAAATCTTCTTTCAACAATCAGCTGAAGACGGTTTTATTTAATTTAGCT